>NC_066580.1:292755314-293055314 GCF_024323335.1 Lathyrus oleraceus
CTGATCCATCCTTTCACGCATATCAGCCAGTTATTTATGTACCTGGTCCATTGCTAGTCGTGGACGGTTTTCCTTTGTCGGGTACCTGTGAACTCGCTTGGGACCAATAACTGCCTGAAACAGGGAACAAACATTAGACACTGCGGTGACACCTGCAAAACAAACAAAGGTTAGTATGCATGGTATGCGATACACTGCTTATTCAATTTTAAGGCCCCCCTTAAAAAGGGAATACCCTGCAAATGAATAAGCATGAGATGTTGGATGCAAATATGCAGATGATGTTATGCAATGCAATGGCATGTCAATCAGAATTGCAGGATCCGCTTGAACATCTGTCAGGTTGCACTCCCTGGAGAGAAATTAAGAGGATCAAGAAAAGCACACCAAACAAAGGTCATGGGATGGATCATGTTATCCTTAATATCAACCATCCATTTTGGTGGATTATGGTTTACACCTTATCGACACCCAAGTTTCATTGATATTAAGGATACCTGAACGGATCAACCATGAATCAAGGGTTTGTTGCAAGTCACGAGCATGGAGTTTCGGTTAAGAACCACCCAAAGAGAGTGTACTAAGGTTTAAACCTGCCAAACATGCTCTACAAAAGGTTCCCATAGTCATCTCCCATCTTTCAGATATTATCGGAGGAACGACTACTCGTATTCCAAAAATATTCTCAAGAGAGACTCTTATGAGTGTAGTATCGCGTAACAATCGTATCAAATCTTACACTTGAACGACTTTCGCATTACGTCCTACGAATAGGCCAAGATGGGTTTGGTAAACTAAGGTCCTTGGCTTCTAAGGTCTATATATGAAAAAGTAATGTCTAACCACAACTTACTTGTGTGACATTATTGATCTCAACATGACCTCCACCAAGTGAATGGGCTTGCAAGTCAACTTGCTAAGGAATAACTCCACACAAGTCAACAAGACTATGTCATTCTCCTATCTTAATTGCACTCGAGTCCGGGTATAGAACTCATCTCACAAACAGAACCAGCAGATACGGAAGTCATATGTACACAATGCAATAAAGCAGGAAAATGTTGAAAGATAAATAACTGTACAAAAGAATAAACACCCAATAAAAAATAACCTACAAAATCTAGGAGGGACTCGCTTAGGGAAACCGAGTCCACAGCAGAGTCGCCAGCTGTCCCAACCTGAAAAATGGAATGCGAAAAAAACAACCGGCGAAGAAAGACAGGAGAGTCGCCACCGTGCGTTATTTATCCCAAAGGAGGGAAAGGAAACGCTCGAAGTAAACCTAGAAAAAGGAAAGGACAAGACAGGGTCTCGCAACCAAATCTTGGGTTCGGGAGTCGATTATGCGAAGGGAAGGTACTAGCACCCCTACGCATCCGTAGTACTCTACGGGATCCACTTTTGTAGTTCTTATCTAAAAGGTGTGGGTTTATCTAATGTGTTATTTACAAAAAAAAAGGGTCAAAAGAAAATGACTCGCACGGATGTCGCATCCACTACATACGTATCTCATCTGAATATGAGAATCAGAGTCTTCGTAGCTCGGCTACCTAGGGGTTAAGGGTAATTGTGCTCGCTAAGACATCGCGTCTTATGCCTACGTATCTCATCTGGAATGAGAATCAAAGCAAGCCGTAATTCGGCTAACTACGGGGTTATGGATTGGGTTTTGGACGAACGACGTTACTACGCAATCTACCGGATGCTCGACCTTTAGAGACTTACTCGCCTGTAGTAGAAGGAGTTAACGTGTTCTTAGGAGAAGAAAAATCAATGAGTTGGTAGGGTTAGGGATGCTCATGCAAAAAGGCAGTCCTTGACGAAGGAACCTGTAAAAAAATAAACACACAAAAACATTGCCTCCTATCGAGGTCTTCCAGCTAGGAAAGCAGTAAAATGCGGGAAAAATATAAAAGTACCACATGGATAAAGATCCGAAGTAACAATAATTAACGGAATGGGAAACCCAGGGATCCTTCCAAGATAAACACCATCAAAGAAAGTGAGTCAGTACAGGTAATCGGAATGAAACCTCCAGGCGGTATCCCACAAATAAAGTGGAACACCAGGCAAACCATCTCTGCAAGAGTCATATGAGCCCTCACAAAACAAAACTCAACAAACAGGTTAGAGAAACAAAATAGGGTAACCAAGAGTTGCCCCCAAATCAAAATGTAACCACATAAATCATGCCATTAAAATTCATAAAAAGCTCACAAAAAGCAACCAAGGGTAGGAGGCATAAACCTCTTGTCAAACACATGCATCAAAGGGGTATCAAATTCACCCATAATACCTCATACATTTAGAGCATTCAAATTAAAGGCATAAAGATGATGGATATAGGGCAAACCTGATTGGAGAGATCGGTTGAAATCAAATGGCACGGCTGGATTTGTAAACCATTGTTAGGGTTTGCTTGAGCTGAAAGTGTGTGAGTCAGAATGAACCTTTCAGAGTTGCCTGGAGGTTACTGCAGATTAATTCTCACTCTCTCTGTCTAGGTTTCTCTTCAGGTTTTGTTTCAAGAAAACCTCAGAGTATTTTGCTTCTCTTCCGTTTTTTGTCTGTTCTCCCTCTTTTATAACCTGATTTTCATGGCTTTGTGGGCTCAAATGAGAGAGGTCAATGTCCAAGATTTTTCTTTTATTTATTTATTTATTTATTATTTTTTTTATTTTTTTATTTAATAAATTTTTTTATATATATTTTTTTTTATATACTTTTTTCGTTTTTTTTTTTCGTTTTTTTTTCTTTTTTGTTTTTTTTATTTCGTTTTCCGTTTTTATTTTTTTTTATTTTTTTTAAATAAAGTTTCTTGGATCTGATTCTGATTGACATGATGAAATGCAATATGAAATGTTAAATGATCTAAAAATGAATGCATGAATGAGGAGGGCAAATTTTGGGGTGTTACACATGACAACTCTAGGGCAGAGCTTCCCCACTTTTAAACCTTCCGTGCGTCTCCGATCTTATGGCATGTCAATCCGTTCTATTGCAAAGAGGTAACTGCCTAAGAGTCGATTCAGCGAGCTGCGACACCTACTGCTAGGACGTTGAACACATTGCCCACTTTCCTTTTACACAGCTGGTGTCCTCTCTTGTAAGTCCATGTTTAGATGGAAATCCTTAACCCCTAGTTAGCCGAACTACGACGACTCTGATTCTCATGTTCAGATGAGATACATAGGCACGAGATGCGATGTCTTGCCGAGTTTTGACTAACGACTAACAACTAATCCTTTCTTGCTTTTGCCCTTGTTGAAATTCTTTTCTCTCGCCCTCGTTCCGATCGAGACCTTCCCTTTCTCTTTCCCTAGTCGCAATCGAGACCCGTGTTCCCGTAGTTAGCTGAACTACGTTTTACTCTGATTCTCATTCCAGATGAGATACGTAGGCATAAGACGCGATGTCTTACCGAGCACACTTCTCTCTAACCAATAGGTAGCCGAGCTACGAAGACTCTGATTCTCATACTCAGGTGAGATACGTAGGCAGTGGATGCGGCACCCTTGCGAGTCATTTTCTTTTGACCTTCTTTTAGCAGATAGTACTTTAGATATACCTACACCCTTTAGACTAGAACAACAAGAGTGGATCCCGTAGAGTACTACGGATATGTAGGGGTGCTAATACCTTCCCTTCGCATAATCGACTCCCGAACCCTAGATTTGTTTGCGAGACCTTGTCTTTTCCTCTCTTCAGGTTTTCTTCGATCGTTTCCTTTCCCTCCTTTGGGATAAATAACGAACGGTGGCGACTCTTCTGTCTTTTCCCGCCGGTTGTTGTTTTTCGCATAGTTGCGACACCGGTGAGTCAGCTTGGCTAAAGCACAGAAGAAACACCAATCAGACACCTAACAAAAACCTGCTTATGCAAATGATGCGTGAAAGGAAATGCTTGATTATTTTTATTTCCAAGGAACTTACTATATCATTTGCAAATATATATAAGATTGAAATGGCAATTGCAACACTTTTTATATGACCAAAAATCTCTTTTTATTTATATAAATTGGAAGGATTACACTGAGTATAATTTCAGAAACCAAAATAAAAAGATACAGGAGAAAATGATACTGGTCATCCTAAGGATCCCTAACAATAGTGTCAGAAGATCTGGCTGAAGGCACGTACTTCCTTCGAATGCGACGAATCTCGGTCTCAAAAGAAGCCTTCATCTGAGCCTTCTTGAGGACAAGCTGGTCAACAATCTTCTTCCATGCAACGGAAGGTTGGGGCATGCTAGAAGATGAAACCTCTGGCTCTCTCTGTCTTTTCGTCACTCGATCTTTAAGTAGCTCAATAAGTGCATCTTTATCCTTAGACTCCAACTGCAACTCTTCACACTTCTTGCTCAAAGCATGGAAACGCTCTTCCCACATATCCTTCTCTTGCTTCATCTTGGCGAGCGCGTCTTCCAACTCCTCTACATCTTGGTTAGGGAGAGTTAATGGCTCAACCATAACCATAGACATAGGTCTTTCACAAGGATAAGGCATCTTCAACTCCATAGCTCTTTTCTTCACCCAAAGAGTGTAAGCTTCCAAAGCTACACAATTGCACGGACCAAGCTCGGATCTTCCTTTCCTATGCACCTTATGCCAAGCATGCATAATCTTCTGCTTTAAATGTTGGGGATCTTTACCCTCTTGATAGAAAAGACCTTCTAACAACATGTTATTAGTTTTGTCTCTCAAGGGGAACCCAAGTTGACGACGAGCCAAAGCAGGGTTGTAGTTAATTCCTCCTTGTGTACCAATGAGAGGCACATTAGAGAATTCACCACAACTAACAATAATCTCCAAACTGCTTAACGACGGATCATACCAAACTATATCATCATTAGTGAGAGACATAAGTCTCTGAGACCACCTTAGACATTGTTTGTTCTCCACAAAAGCAGGTGTCTGAGGCAAGTGCGAAATAAACCACTTGTATAGAATAGGAATGCAACAGACAATCGTTCCACCACCTTTAGAATTCCTTAGATGCAAAGAGAAATACATATCACCCAACAAAGTAGGCACAGGATTCCCAATCAAGAAAAGTCTAATGGCGTTAACATTAACAAAACCATCAATGTTAGGGAACAAAGCTAATCCGTAGATGAGCAACACAACGATAGCTTCAAAAGCATCCACACTACCAGCTTGAGTAAAAGTGGTAGCTTCCTTGATGAGGAAATCAGATGGCAACCCAAATAATCCTCCTTTCTTCACCCAATGAGCCTCTATCTCAGACTTCTTAAAGTGAAGAGCTTCAGCAATAAGATTAGATCGAGGAATCTCCTTCAATCCACTAAAAGGTACTCTACTAGAAATAGGTATCCCTAAAAGATGAGAATACTCCTCCAAGGTAGGCACAAGCTTAAAATCTGGGAAAGTGAAACAATGGTAGAGAGGATCATAGAACTGCACTAGCACACTCAAGAGTCCTTTAACCACATCAGTAGAAAAGATGGACATAAGCTTCCTATGACGTTGTTTGAAGTACAAGGGATCTAATACAAAAGATGCTAGCTTCCTTAACTCTTTCAAGTCGGGACATCTGAAACTGTACTTCTTAGTGTTCCTTCGTCCATAATCCATGGTCTGAAATAATTGCAAATGATATCTTAGTTCCTTGAAAATTTTGTGTGATGAATGTTATGATGCGCATTATTGCATGAATGCAACAATCACGAATAAGGGATCACACACAAGGCAAATAAAGGTCAAGGGATGAATCAAGTCATTGTCAAGATCAATCATCCATTATGGTGGATTATGGTTTACACCTTATCAACACCCAAGTTCCATTGATATTGATAAGACTTGATTGGATCAACCAAGATTCAAGGGTTTGTTGCAAGTCACGAGCATGGATTCTAGGTAAGGACCATCCCAAAGGAGTGAACTAATGATAAAAACCTGTAGATCATGTTCTAAAAAGTTCCCAGAGTCTTAATTCCATCTATCGGATATTACAGGTTAAGATGACTGACTCATCGACCCATAATATTCTCAAGAGAAACTCGTCTGAATGTAGTATCGCGTAACAACTGTTATCAAGTCTACACTTGAACAGTTTCCTCACTACGTCCTAAATAGGCCAAGATGGGTTAAATGTTCTAAGGTCCCCAGCTTCTCGGACCCAATTAGAAATAGCAATGCCTAACCACAAATACTTGTGTGACATTTCCAAATCCAAAAGAGTCTCCACTGAGCAGATGGATCTCAAGCCAACTTGTTAAGGACTACTCCACACAAGTTGAACATGACTATATCATCCTCCTCTCTTAATTACACTCAAGTTCGGGTTAGAATTTATCTCACCACTCAGAGATCACCAAGCACAGCAAGCAGATTATATCACACATACATATATACAAATATCACATATATACAAATATATTCACACAAAAAGTAGGCTAAACCCACTGGAGACTAATCCCCAGCAGAGTCGCCATTTAATTTCGGTAGCGGGAAATTCATGATCATCAAGCTATTGACAAGCTAGAGATCAATTAACAAGAGTCGCCACCGCGCTTTTATTGTTCCAAGGGAAAAGGGAAAAAGTACGAACAAAACCCAATAAGTAAGAAGTTTTCAAATAAAAACTAATAAAAGTCAGAGATCACAAGTAAGGGGGTTGGTTACACAGAGGAAAGGTGTTAGCACCCAAAGTGTCCTAGGTACTCCTAGGGAGCTCTTTTTGTGTGTATATGTGTAGTGGGAAATTCATGATCATTAGGTTATTGACAAGCTAGAGATCAATTAACAAGAGTCGCCACCGCGCTTTTATTGTTTTCCAAGGGAAAAGGGAAAAAGTACGAACAAAACCCAATAAGTAAGAAGTTTTCAAATAAAAACTAATAAAAGTCAGAGATCATAGGTAAGGGGGTTGGTTACACAGAGGGAAGGTGTTAGCACCCAAAGTGTCCTAAGTTATCCTAGGGAGCCCTTTTTGTGTGCATATGTATTTTGTACAAAGTGATGTTTACAGACAAATAGAATGGGGGGGTGAGAAAAGAATTCATTAATTATATTTTTTTGTTTGACAAGACCTTCGGTCTCGTTCCTACGTACCAACATATAAATGAGGGATCAAAACCTAGTAGTTCGTGCTATAAATCTCAAAATGAGTGTGTTGGTTTTAGCAAAATTTAATTTGGAAAGGCTCAAAGGCCTGAAAATGGTTTGGATGAATTAGTTCTTTTTGGCTTTTTGAAAGTTTAAGTCAAGTATAGTTAAGTTTATTTACAAGTTTGATTTAAGAAAATAAGTTTGAAAATGCAATGGCATAAGGCCAAAGTTTCTACCTTTTTTGTAAAAGTGGTCGAGGTTTAGAACAAAAATGGTTCACACAAAGAAGGTTTTAAAAATGGAGAGAGAGATTTTGAAATTAAAGAAATTGGGAGAAGATGAAGAGACTACCCTAGATACAAGAAATTTAAAAGTTTAAAGTTGAAAAGATTCGACCAAATGGGAGCAATCCAATAGACAAGTATGTCAATAGAAACCCAGAATTCCCTTGGACTTTTTAGAATCAAGCAACACACAAATGCACAATTATATCAATCTTGAAGAGCAAAGGCATCAAATAATTATGGCCTCATCCAATCTTATCCACTTCAATGATCTTCTTTAGAATAACTTATGTAGCAGATGAATTCCACAAGTCAAAAGATCAACATAACAGCTTAACAAGGATCAATGTTGCAGATGAATCTGGAGAGATCTTGAATGATGTATCAGATGAATCCAAATTTGCAAGTTCTTGGTCTTTCAACAAATTGGCATTGGCCAAGTCCATTAGCAAAGGAATGTTGCCTAAATTCCAAGTCCAATTGGGGAGATCAAAACAATAGTCCACTCAAATTGTCTTTTATGGTTTTTGTTATTATTATGTGCATTAATGATCAAAGACCAATCAAACAAACAAAGCAACAAAGTATATCACACAATATGGTCCAAGTGGACAAAGTGAAAATTGTATAAACATAAACAATTAGAATGATATGTACAATGACAAATGATAATAGAGCAATAAAACTAAATTGCATTCAAAGTAAAAGCTTGAAAGTAAAAGTTAATGGTTAGTAAGTTAATAGTTAGTTTTGTTTTGCTTTTTGATGTTAAGACATTCTTTGGAGAACACTCAACCCACTAACCACAAGCATGGATCCTTGAACCAAAACATCTTCCAAAGGAAGGAAAGAAGGCCAAGTTTCCACACAATACCATGGAAGAGGGGAGAGTTACAATCTCACTAACTAGAATGCTCATGCCTTTTGTGCCACAAATTTAGCGCTATGTTAAGCAATTGTAATTGGACTTACGTAGAAGTCACAATTATTTGAGGTCGGGCAATAAACTTTTGGTGTTAATGCATGTTAGAGACATAGTATTAAGAAATATGCTCATTAAACATACCACACAAAAAAATATGCAAAGGTGTGGCCTAATCTCATCCATACTCATCTTAATCTTTCAATCAACTAGCATTTGGACTTTGAGATGTCATTGGCCAATTGAAAATGAATGGATGTAGAAGGGGAATTAGATGAAGAGGGAAAGGGATGAAGGAGATCACAAATTGGTCAAAGGAGGACTTTTACCAAATTAATATTATTCATTCATTTTGGGAGATGGAATGTACATTCCATCAATCCCCTAAATCCAATAATATTAATTTGATAAAGTCAAATCAACCTTGACCAAGGCCCAACAACAAATGAGAAACTCAAATAAGTCAATCCAAATGGTCAACACAATTAAAATGGAATTTATTCAATTAAAAGCATTAAAATAATGCATTAAATTCAAATATAGTTTGTCCAAATCCTAAAATCACATCAAAACACCAAATAAATGGCCATGTGATTTATCATAGGTCAAACAAGGTCAAAGGACCTTGGATAAAAAAATTCATAATTTTTGGACACTTCAAAATATTTTTAAACAATTAAAAACAAATGAAAAATCAATTAATTCATGAAAAATATTAATAATGATCCAAAAAAAAATTTAATTTAGAATATGAAAGAGAAAAATATTTGAAATTTTTTGGTGAAAGTCCCACATTTTTTAGATCAATATTAAATTTATTATAAATTATTGAAGAAAATGCAATTAAATGGAAATACAAAAAAAGCAAAAATACGTGGACCATCAGATCTCCCTCATTAATTGAGGTGGCAGATCTGATGATCCCCAACGTGCGTTCCACCAATGCACGTGTCCACTGTGCTGTAAACTTGGTAATCACAATGCACAGCTAAGATTAGAACACATGGGTTGGATCACACGGTCTAGACCTTAAACACATCATCACTGGAGCCAGAGCTCCGGTTGTCTTCTTCTGCGAGCTTCGCCAGACTGGTCATCATCAACCATCACCAAAATTTCAAACAGGGTCATGATTTTAAAGAGAAAACATCACTGAGCATGAATATCACCTCCATTTCTTCCAATTCCAGCTATATTGAGAGATATGTGGAATTGAAAAATGAGGTTCATGATCTGAGTTACTTCGATTCAACATCAAAACAACTCAAACACCTTGCCTACATTTGTAGGGCTTCAGCCAACATAATAATCAAGAGAATTGAGCAAGAAACAAGGAGAATCGAAGATATCAAATTTTTTGCAAAATACCTTCAATGGAGGCCTGAGCTTGCTAGATCTTAATCTGAATCGTGCTTTTCTTCACTCCAATTGCTTGCAGAAGAGGAATGGAATGGCTTAGAATCAAAGGACTCCTGGAGAATTGAATTCCAAAATAGTGGAGATTCAAGCTCAAATTCAACAGAATTTCTCAGGTTTATCCTTTTGGTATGAAGGGTTTTCTGTGGGGGAATCAAAGCTTACGCAGTGTGTGTGTTGATTCTGAGTAAGTGAGGAGGTAAAGGTTAAAATATTCGGCTCGACTCAGTATAATGGGCTTAAATAATAACATAGAGAAACAAATTTTGGTCCCTAAGAGATCTCTTGATGCATATGATATGAATGCAAAAGTTAATGCTTTATGGGGAAATATTGCCACAAAGGAAAAAGAAATCAGAGGGACCAAAAATCCACAGGAGCACAATGCATTCCTAAAGGAAAACTCACTGGGGAGGCAGAGACTCTAGGGGATAAAAAGAGTTATGCGTAGGCCAGGCTACGACTTAAAACTACTGGGGTACTTGAGGGGATCCATATAAAAGTGAAAGACTCAGCCGGGGAAACAAACAGCTGCAGGGAAAAGCGATTTCACTAAGGAAATATGCACTCAACTCGATTGGGGAGAAAATAAAATTTCAACACAGGAGGAGCAGACATCTATTATCTACTACTTGTTACTGGGTAAGGAGATAATAAAGATCTGACAGAGAGAACATCCGTCATCGGTTAGGATGAACATATCAAGGATGACTCGCTGAGTACCGCCAGGAGGAATATTCATTACCTATTACTGGGTAAAAATAGCCTTGCTGGGGAAAACTGTAGAAAAAAGGATTTATAACTACCAGTTGCTAGGAAGAAGACCAAAGGGTGAGAGTATCCGTTATCGGTTAAGATGAACATATCAAGGATAAACTCAACAGGAAAGAAAATCTGTCACCGGTTAAGATGAACATATCAAGGATAGACTTGCCTGAGGGTGTCAAGGAGGATACCCGTCATCGGTTAGGATGAACATATCAAGGATATACCAACTCAACAACAAAAGGGGAATTACATCTATCAAAAACTAGATAGAAAACCATCGGAGAGGGAATCCATCACCGGTTAGGATGAACATATCAAGGATTAAACTCTGCGAGGGGACAAAGTAGGATTTACAACTACCGGTTACTGGGTAGAAGACCAATCAAAGAGAAAATTCATCACCAGTTAAGATGAACATATCAAGGATAAACTCTGAAAGGGGAGAACATAGGGATTACATCTATCAGTTACTGGATAGAATACCAAAGAAGAGAAAATCCGTCATCGATTAAGATGAGCATATCAAGGATTAACTCTCTAGGGAAACAAAATAGGGATTACAACTACCTTTTTACTGGGTAGAATACCAAAGAAAAGAATATCCGTCACTGGTTAGAGTGAACATATCAAGGATATACTCCTGCGAGGAAAAGAAAGATATCTGTCACCTGGTTAAGATGAACATATCAAGGATATACTTCCGGGGACTCCACTGGGGAGAAAAAGGGTACTTTTGCCGGGTATTGGGCAAGCAATAACAAACCACAAACTAAGAATAATATTACCAGCTACTGGGTAATAGACTCTTAGGAGACCAAAATATCTATCTAGGTAAGAGCTAGAAAGAACAGTCAATCAAGACTCAACCCAATGAGGACATAACCCAAGGGGAGTAATTCCATCCGGAAAATTTGCCGGAGAGGAAACTGAAATAACTATCATCCACGAGGAAACAAACTCAGTGGGGAAATAGAGAAAGGTTAAAGTCTTTTCTGCTTAGGGGCTGACACTCTACACTTGAACGAGGACAAACACTAGATTTGGTATGGGGATAAAGTACCGCCATAACAGAGAATGAAAATCTCAAACCAATCAAATATGAAGATGCAGGATATGCAAATCATGAAATTATATGAAAGTATATGTATATGTATATATGGTGATTATGCTGACAAAACGATCACAAAGGATATAATGGTGTCGCAAAGAAATTGAACCACTGGTACAATCCTCGGTCAATCCACAAAAAAACATGGAGACAAACTACTGAAGAACAGAGAGATCAACATCCAAGGGTAAACCTAATTGGGGAAGGAGGAGATATGCTGAGGATAAAACACATCCAACTATAGGGATTTTTAGGTCAACACCATAAAAATGGGATACAACCCTACTGAGGAGGAATCAAAAAGCTGCTCAGAAACTAGGAAGGAACTCTGACTAGGAGCAAAGACACGACGATTGGTGGAGATACCAAAGCGATATACTGGGGAGAGATCAAACATCCTTTGATGACGATCTACCTTCTGAAGACATACGAACTCCTCTGGGAAGGCCGAATCTCTGTTGAGGACCAGGACATGCCGCTGGGGATTTGAATCAATCAACTCAGTTGGGGAACAGAAAAGAAATTCCACTGGTGTATCAAACACTCCACCGGGGAACTGAATCCGCTAGATGAGGACAACAACACTTTACTGAGGACACGAATCAACACTTATGCCTAGAGATACCCGAAGAGTTACTGCTTGGGGAACCTCGGATGCTTCACACTTAAGGACTTGCTATTCACTGAAATGCTGTTGATATTACTGTTACTTGCTTTGGAAAAGTTTTTGCTTTTATATTTTTAAGAAAATTTGATTTTAATTTAAAAAATTTATTTCAAAATGATCATAATAAAATTTAAAACTATTGGCTGAAGTAAATAAGGGTAGAAACAATTGGATAAAAGCTCAACTTTATTTATAGAATGGTAGTCTGTAAATGACAAGATTCCATAGATTTTATAAAGTTGAAAATGGTAATTTACATGGAAAAGGGTTACATTGAATACAAATGATCCTTAATCCTTCTACCAAATCTTGATATCCACTGTGTATTTGACCGTTGATGAAGATGAACTGACGTCAACCCTTGTGCTCAAACAAGTCTTTAAAAATCACTGAAGATCAGCAGAATGCAATTACTTTCTATAATCCATAATTTTTGCATATGTTGCCCCAAGATGGGGTACTCAACTTATCGGGAAATCATTTTCTGTTTTTATGTCTCTAATTTTTTCCTGGATCGCCCTTTCGGGTTTTCAATCCACCGAGACGCTCATTTTTGCCTAAGCCGCCCTTTCGGGTTTTCAACTTAGTGAGCTATTCTTTTCTTTTTTAGGAGAAGTATTTCTTGACTGCATCTGCATTCACAAGACGAGTGAACTCTTCACCATCCATAGTTGTAAGAATCAATGCACATCCTGAAAAGGCTCTCTTGACAACATATGGGCCTTCATAATTAGGAGTCCATTTTCCTCTGGAATCTGGCTTGAACGATAAAATCTTCTTGAGCACAAGGTCACCTTCTCTGAACACACGAGGTTTGATCTTCTTATCAAAAGCTTTCTTCATCCTCTGCTAGTATAACTGACCATGACACATGGCAGTCAACCTCTTCTCTTCAATCAAATTCAACTAGTCGAACCTGGTCTGACACCATTCAACTTCAGTCAACTTGGCTTCCATGAGCACACGCAATGAAGGAATCTCAACCTCTATAGGGAGTACTGCTTCCATACCATAAACAAGAGAGAAAGGGGTTGCCCCTGTTGAAGTGCGGACGGATGTACGATACCCATGCAACGCAAATGGGAGCATCTCATGCCAATCCTTATACATAACAACCATCTTCTGGATAATCTTCTTGATGTTCTTGTTCGCAACTTCAACAGCCCCATTCATCTTAAGTCTATAGGGAGAAGAATTATGATGTGCAATCTTGAAGTCTTTGCAAAGACCTTCCACCATTTTGTTATTCAAGTTCGATCCATTATCAGTAATGATCTTACTTGGAACACCATAACGATATATAATCTGATTCTTGATAAACCTTACAACAACTTGCTTGGTTACATTTGCATACGATGTCGCTTAAACCCATTTTATGAAATAGTCAATTGCCACCAAAATGAAACGATGTCCATTCAAAGCTTTAGGCTCAATCATCCCGATCATATCAATTCCCCACATGGAGAAGGTCCATGGGGAAGAGATAACATTCAATAGTTTCGGAGGAACATGAATCTTATCATCATAGATTTGACACTTGTGGCATTTCTTCACAAACTTACAATAGTCAGATTCCATTGTCAGTCAATAGTAACCTGCTCGCAACATCTTCTTCGCCATTGCATGTCCATTGGAATGAGTACCAAAGGAACCTTCATGCACTTCAGTCATCAACAAGTCTACTTCGTGTCTATCCACGCATCTGAGCAAAACCATTTCAATGTTTCTCTTGTATAGTATAGCACCATTCAAGTAGAAATTACCGGCTAATCTTCTCAAAGTCTTTTTATCTTTCAAAGATGCCCCAGGCGGGTAAATTTGACTTTGAAGGAAACATTTGATGTCGTAATACCACGGCTTCTCGTCTTTGATCTCTTCAACAGTAAACACATGAGCTGGCCTATCAAGACGCATCACAGATAAATTGGGAACTTCATTCCAATACTTCACCATAATCATTGATGCCAACGTTGCAAGAGAGTCTGCCATCCGGTTCTCATCTCGAGGATTATGATAAAACTCAACCTTTGTAAAGAAAGTTGAAATCCTCCTCGCATAATCTCTATGTGGTATTAAACTGGGTTGATTTGTCTCCCATTCTCCTTTGATCTGATTCACTACCAAAGCTGAATCACCGAAGACATCCAAATATTTGATTCTGAGATTCATGGCCTCTTCAAGCCCCATAATGCAAGCTTCATATTCTGCCATGTTGTTTGTACACTTGAAAGTAAATCTAGTTGTAAATGGTAGATGCGTGTCTTGAGGGGTAATAATTACTGCCCCAATGTCATTTCCATATTGATTAACAGCTCCATTAAATACCATGCCCCAATGGGAACCTGGTTCTAACCCTTCTTCTAGCAATGGTTCATCACAATCTTTCATTTCCAAGTACAAAATCTCTTCATCAGGAAAATCATATTGCACTGACTGGTCATCTTCAATTGGTTGGTGAGCCAAATGGTCAGCCAAGATACTACCTTTGATTGCTTTTTGAGATCGGTATTCGATATCATACTCTGATAACAACATCTGCCAACGGGCAATTCTCCCAGTTAAAGCAGGCTTCTCAAATATATACTTGATCGGATCCATTTTGGATATCAACCAAGTGGTATGATTCAACATATATTGACGCAGACGCTTAGCAGCCCAAGCCAATGCGCAACAAGTTTTCTCAAGTATTGAATACCGTGTTTCACAATCGATGAACTTCTTACTGAGGTAATAAATTGCAAATTCTTTCTTTCCAGTCTCATCTTGCTGACCAAGAAAATAACCCATACTATCTTCTAGCACATTCAAATACATGATCAACGGTCTTCCTTCAATAGGTGGAGACAAAATCGGAGGTTCAAGCAAATATTCCTTGATACTATCAAAAACTTTTTGGCAGTATTCGGTCCAATCACAAGACTGTTATTTCCGAAGAAGCTTGAATATAGGCACACATGTGGCAGTCATGTGGGAAATGAATATGGAAATATAATTCAAGCACCCGAGAAAACCTCTTACTTGCTTCTCAGTTTTGGGCGCATGCATCTCTTGTATTGCTTTGACCTTGGCAGGATCAACTTCAATACCTTTCTCACTAACAATAAAGCCCAACAACTTACCAGAGCGAACACCAAAAGTACATTTATTGGGATTTAAGCGGAGTTTATACTTCCTCAATCACTGGAATAGCTTCAAGAAATGCTCAACATGTTCCTCTTCATCAATTAATTTAGCAATCATGTCATCGACATATACTTCAATCTCTTTATGCATCATATCATGAAAAAGAGTAGTCATTGCTCTTTGGTAAGTTGCACCAGCATTCTTTAAACCGAAAGGCATCACTCTATAACATAATATTCCCCAGGGTGTAATGAATGTGGTTTTCTCCATATCCTCGGGTGCCATCTTAATCTGGTTATATTCGGAAAATCCATCCATAAACGAAAAGACTTTGAATTTATCAGTATTGTTTACCAACATATCAATGTGTGGAAGAGGGAAATCATCTTTCGGACTGGCTTTATTCAAATCTCTATAATCGACACACATGCAGACTTTTCCATTCTTCTTCGGCACATGCACAATGTTGGCCACCCATTGCGGATATTCAGCAGTTACAAGGAAACCGGCATCAATCTGCTTTTGTACTTCCTCTTTGATCTTCACAGCCATATCAGGATGTGTTCTTCTCAACTTCTATTTGACTTGTGGGCATTCTGGCTTCAACAACAATCTATGCTCCACGATATCAGAATCCAACCCAGGCATGTCTTGATAGGACCAAGCAAACACATCTAATACTCTCGAAGAAGATCAATCAACCCCTTCTTAGCATCTGGACACAATCGAGACCCAATCTTGACTTCCGTCACATCATCTTCGGAACCCAAGTTGACTAGCTCAATCTGCTCTTCAATTGGCTGAATAATCTTCTCATTTTGCTCAAGAAGACGAGACAATTCATCACTCACTTCTACATCACTTTCCTCCTCAGTTTCAAACACAGGGAATTCAAAATTTGGAGAAGGAGAAGGATCATTGTATTCAATTGGGTTAGGAACCAACCTGCATAATGATTTGATATTTTGATTTTAGAGAAATGAATTTGTGACCAAATATTATGCAGATGGACAATTATATTGTTTATTTATGTTTTTTGTGATTACCATTTTCAGAAATAAACAAAAAGTAAAAAATAAACATCAAAGATGTGGATGAATAAAATTAATTTTATTGATGATCAATTTAAAATGCCCAATAAGGTTCACTTCTCCCTTAGGCATAGGAGAAGGATTTTTAAAATATAAAAAGCAATTACTTAGATCGATGCAAAATAACAGGAATATCAACAACAATCCAATTATTGCATGTCTGTCCATGCGTCACAAAGCTGGTGCAGTCTTCCTCTTCATTATCCTCTAGCACAACAGCTAAGTGTTATTCATCCCCATGAATGAACCCTCCGCTACGGAAGCTGAGTTGCATCTCTTCTGATCTAACGGTTGATGAGCGCTTCTGGAACCCCAAACCAGTTCTTCCCTTGTTCTCGGCAACCTCTACCACGCGCCCCCACTGATCAACGGGACCTTCTTCAACAATCTTCTGGGTATCTCTCAAAGAGGACATAGGTGTCCCAACTCTCTTCTCAACAACACTAGACAAGGCTTGGAACAGCGTCCCAACCTCATCCTCAGCTTCCACATATGAAAAAGATGACAAATGGCTGACCAACAGTGGTTTCTCACCTCCCACAATCACCAACTTGCCATTCTTGACAAATTTGAGCTTCTGGTGTAAAGTGGAAGTAACAACTATAGGCCGGGTGAATATCCATTACCTGGAAAGTAATCTGAAAATCACTCGGACCTACCTTGACTGGAAGTTCCACTTCCCCAATGACAGTCTTGCGCGAGCCATCAAAGGCTTTGTCAATTACTCCACTGTACCTCATGGGAGCTCCTTGATAAGATAAACTTGTCAATGTTGACTTTGGAAGCACGTTAAGTGATGACCCAGTATCAACTAGCACGTTTGACAAAGCATCTTCTTTGCAATTCATCGAAATATGCAAAGCCAAATTATGATTTCTTCCCTCTTCAGGGAGTTCTTCATCACAAAAACTCAAATTGTTGCATGAAGTGATGTTAGCTACAATATGATCAAATTAAGCCACAGTAACATCTTGCTCCACGTATGCCTGTTCGAGAACTCTCTGGAGTGCTTCTCTGTGTGCTTTAGAATTTAAAAGCAGAGACAACACGAAAATCATAGAGGGAGTCTGAAGCAACTGCTCAACCACGTTGAATTCACTCCTCTTGATCAGTCGGATTACCTCATCATCATCACTATTGGCTTTCAAATTGCTAGATTCACCAGGCTTATCTCTTGAACAACCAACAGGATCTACACTAGGCACCTCCACCTTCTTACCAACAATCAATTCTTCCTTACTCTCTGGGACAACTGGCCCAAAAACTCGACCATTACGGGTCACCTTCGTAACATCTGCAATGCTTACTACTGAACTGGTCGTAGGTAACGAGACCTCTTGACCTTTCTCAATCATCGTAGCATTGTATTGATACGGTACAACTTTGTCAGATGCATACGGGACTGGGCCCGCCAACCGTATTACCAACGGCGAAACTGATATATTGCTGACATTCTTGCTACTATCACACTGCATCACCAACCGCTATGGTTGCTTGAAAACGGGAACAATGACATTAACATCGTCATCTTCATGACGGGATTGACAAATCTGGATCATGCCTTCATCCATCAGACGTTGGATGTCCCTTTTCACAACAAATCACCCCCTTGGGTTCACACTACAAATATGACAACCTTCGTGATCATGTTCACATTCACTCACCATACAGATGTCCTTGTGTATCTGCACCAAGGATCCATGAATGAAAAGTACATCAAAAACTTTATATTCACTTGGATAGCCGTCCACCATATTCACTGAGGTATTGCCATGAGCGGGAAAGGGATTAGCTTTCACATTAGGCGTGCAGTCTTCAAAAGACACCATGCCACTCTTCATAAGCTTTTGCACCTCATATTTCAGTGGATAACAGTTCTCAATATCGTGTCCAGGTGCACCCTGGTGAAAAGCGCAGCGAAGTTCAGGTTTATACCACCATGGAAGTGGTTCTGGGATTTGTGGCGGATTCCTCAGTTGAATCAAATTCTTGAGGAATAAAGATGGGTACAACTCGGCATATGACATAGGAATCGGGTCAAAAGAGACCTTCTTCCTCTCGAAATTCTGTTGTTGGTGATGATTGTTGTTGGAATTGTTGTTGTTGTAGGTGTTTGTTCTTTGTTGCGGTTGCTGTTGTTGACGTTGATTTTGATACTAATGTTGTTGTTGTTGAATGGTGTTTGTTGTTTGATTTGAAAACACTGCAATAATAGAAGATACTTGATGATGATGATGTTGACGGGGTGGTAAATTCCTTCTTGCTTGAGGCCTCTTCTGCCTCCCACTGCTTACTGCATTTGTTTCACTTTCCTTCCTCTTGCTAAAATTGCTCCCATACTTCTTGCTAGTTGACGCCTCTTCTTTTGACAATCGTCCTTCACGGACCCCTTCTTCAAGTCTCATCCCCATATTTACCATTTCGGTAAAATCACTGGGGGCACTGGCAATCATACGTTCATAATAAAATGAACTCAGGGTTTTGAGAAAGATTTTTGTCATCTCCTTCTCCTTTAAAGGAGGAGTAATCTGGGCAGCTAACTCCTCCCAACGTTGGGCATACTCTTTGAATGTCTCCTTGTCTTTCTGAGACATGGACCTCAGCTGGTCCCTATCTGGCGCCATATCCACGTTGTATTTGTACTGTTTCACAAAAGCCTCACCTAGATCATTGAAAGTGTGGATGCTTGCACTATCTAGCCCCATATACCACCGGAGTGCATCACCTGTCAGGCTATCCTGGAAATAGTGAATTTGTAGTTGATCATTATCTGTCTGGGTTGACATCTTGGGGGCATACATCACAAGATGACTGAGTGGACACGAGTTTCCCTTATACTTCTCAAAGTCAAGCACTTTGAATTTCACAGGATTTTCACGTTGGGCACTAAGCATAGTTCAACAACACTCTTCCCAAAATAGATCTTTGCCTCTCAGCATTTTCAGTTCCTTGCGTAGCTCAAGGAATTGATCCTTCATCTCATCCATCTTCTCGTAGACGTCCGGGCCCTCAGATGGCTCGGAATGATACATGGTGTCTTCTACTCGCGGCAAAGTGTGCATAATGGGAGGTGGCACAGACATGATCGGGCTAGATACCGGCATGGAAGCAAAGGTGGGAGCGAAACCCTCTGGCACAAAATTGGGTGGCATTCCCCAAGGGAATCCAGCAGGAAGATTCAGAGCGAAGTGGGCGGTGGCAGCAAGCACAGTAGAGGTAACCACTTCAGAAATGATAGTCCTTGCGGGAGGAGTTGCATGAGTTGGAGAAGCTTGGCTCTGGGCAACAAGAACTGACTCCATCATGGAAGTCAGTTGGGCAATCTCCTCTTTCAAGTCTCGGTTCTCTTGCTCAAGGTGTTCCATGATCTATGAATGATTGGCTCGAGTGTTGTACCGGTGAGTCAGCTTGGCTAAAGGACAGAAGAATACTGATCAGACACCTGGCAAAAACCTGCTTATGCAAATGATGCATGAAATGCATTGCTTGATTATTATTTTTTATTTCCAAGGAACTTGCTATATCATTTGCAAATATATAAAAATTGAAATGGAAATTGCAATAATTTTGATATGACCAAAAATCTCTTTTCATTTATATAAATTGGAAGGATTACACTTAGTACAATTTCAGAAACCAACCATAAAGGATACAAGAGAAAAGGAGACTAGTCATCCTAAGGATCCCGAACAACAGTGTCAGAAGATCTGGCTGAAGGCGCATACTTCCTTCAAATGCGACGAATCTCGGTCTCAAAAGAAGCCTTCATCTGAGTCTTCTCGAGGACAAGCTGGTAAACAATCTTCAAGTAGCTCAATCAGTGTGTCTTTGTCCTTAGACTCCAACTGCAACTCTTTATGCTTATTGCTCAAAGTATGGAAACGCTCTTCCCACATATCCCTCTCTTGCTTCATCTTGATGAGCACGTCTTCCAACTCCTCTACATCTTGGTTAGGGAGAGTTAATGGCTCAACCGCAACCATAGACATAGGTCTCTCACAAGGATAAGGAATCTTCAATTCCATAGCTCTCTTCTTCACCCAAAGAGTGTAAGCTTCCAAAGCTACACAATTGCACGGACCAAGCTCGGATTTTCCTTTCCTATGCACATTATGCCAAGCGTGCATAATCTTCTACTTCAAATGTTGGGGATCTTTACCCTCTTGATAGAAAAGACCTTCTAATAAAGTGTTATTAGGTTTGTCTCTCAAGGGGAACCCAAGTTGACGACGAGCCAAAGCAGGGTTGTAGTTAATTCCTCCTTGTGTACCAATGAGAGGCACATTAGAGAATTCACCACAGCTATCAATAATCTCCAAACTGCTTAAGGACGGATCATACCAACCTATATCATCATTAGTGAGAGACATAAATATTTGAGACCACCTTAGACATTGTTTGTTCTCCACAAAAGCAGGTGTCTGCGGCAAGTGCGAAATAAACCACTTATACAAAAGAGGAATGCAACAGACAATGGTTCCACCACACTTAGAATTCCTTAGATGCAAACAGAAATACATATCACCCAACAAAGTAGGCACAGGGATTCCCAATCAAGAAAAGTCTAATGGCATTAACATCAACAAAATCGTCAATGTTAGGGAACAAAGCTAATCCATAAATGAGCAACACAAAGATAGCTTCAAAAGCGTCCACACTACCAGCTTGAGCAAAAGTGGTAGCTTCCTTGATGAGGAAAACAAATGGCAATCCAAATAACCCTCCTTTCTTCACCTAATGAGCCTCTATCTTAGACTTCTTCAAGTGAAGAGCTTCAGCAATAATACTAGATCGGGGAATCTCCTCCAATCCACTAAAAGGCACTCTACTAGAAACAGGTATCCCCAAAAGATGAGAATACTCCTCCAAGGTAGGCACAAGTTGAAAATCTGGGAAAGTGAAACAATGGTATAGAGGATCATAGAACTGCACCAATACACTCATCAATCCTTGCACTACATCAGCAGACAAGATGGACAGAAGCTTCCCATGACGTTGTTTGAAGTCCAAGGGATCTAATACAAAAGATGCTAGCTTCCTTACCTCTTTCATGTCGGGACATCTGAAATTGTACTTCTTAGTGTTCCTTCGTCCACGATCCATGGTCTGAAAATATTTGCAAATGACACCTTAGTTCCTTGAAATTTCGTGTGAAGAATGTTATAATGCGCATGAAATGCATGAATGCAACAATCACAAGTAAGGTATCACACACAAGGCAAATAAAGGTCAAGGGATGTATCAAGTCATTGCCGAGATCAATCATCCATTTTGGTGGATTATGGTTTTCACCTTATCAACACCCAAATTCCATTGATATTGACAAGACTTGATTGGAACAACCAAGAATCAAGGGTTTGTTGCAAGTCACGAGCATGGAGTCTGGGTAAGAACCATCCCAAAGGAGTGAACTAAGGATAAAACCTGTAGATCATGTTCTAAAAAGTTCCAAGAGTCTTAATTCCATATATCGGATATTACAGGTTAAGATGGCTTACTCATTGACCCATAATATTCTCAAGAGAAACACGTCTGAGTGTAGTATCGTGTAACAATTATTATCAAGTCTACACTTGAACAGTTTTCGCACTACGTCCTAAATAGGCCAAATGGGTTAGGTGTTCTAAGGTCCTCAACTTCTCAGACCCAATTAGAAATAGTCATGCCTAACCACAAATACTTGTGTGACATATCCAAATCCAAAGGAGTCTCCACTGAGCAGATGGATCTCAAGCCAACTTGCTAAGGACTACTCCACACAAGTCGAACATGACTATACCATCCTCCTATCTTAATTGCACTCAAGTCCGGGTTAGAACTTATTTCACCACTCAGAAATCACCAAGCACAACAAGCGGATTATATCACACATACATATATACAAACATCACATATATACAAATATATTCACACAAAAAGTAGGCTAAACCCAATAGAGACTACTCCCCAGCAGAGTCGCCACTTAATTTTTGTAGCAGGAAATTCATGATCATTAAGCTATTAACAAGCTAGAGATTAATTAACAAGAGTCGCCACCACGCTTTTATTATTTTCCAAGGGAAAAGGGAAAAAGTACGAACAAAACCCAACAAGTAAGAAGTTTTCAAATAAAAACTAATAAAAGTCAGAGATCACAGGTAATGGGTTTGGTTACACAGAGGGAAGGTGTTAGCACCCAAAGTGTCCTAGGTACTTTTAGGGAGCCCTTTTTGTGTGCATATGTATTTTGTACAAAGTGATGTTTACAGACAAATAGAATGAGTGGGTGAGAAAAGAATTCATTAATTGTATTTTTGTGTTTGACAAGACCTTCGGTCTCGTGCCTACGTACCAACATATAAATGAGGGATCAAAACCTCGTAGTTCGTGCTATAAATTTCAAAATGAGTGTCTTGGTTTTAGCAAAATTTAATTTGGAAAGGCACAAAGGCCTGAAAATGGTTTGGATGAGTTAGTTCTTTTTGGCTTTTTGAAAGTTTAAGTCAAGTATAGTTAAGTTTATTTACAAGTTTGATTTAAGAAAATAAGTTTGAAAATGCAATGGCATAAGGCCAAAGTTTCTACCTTTTTTGTAAAAGTGGTCGAGGTTTAGAACAAAAATGGTTCACACAAAGAAGGTTTTGAAAATGGAGGGAGAGATTTTGAAATTAAAGAAATGGGGAGAATATGAAGAGACTACCATAGATACAAGAAATTTAAAAGTTTAACGTTGAACTGATCTGACCAAATGGGAGCAATCCAATAGATAAGTATGTCAATAGAAACCCAGAATTCCCTTGGACTTTTTAGAATAAAGCAACACAAAAATGCACAATTATATCAATCTTGAAGAGCAAAGGCATCAAATAAAGATTGACTCATCCAAGCTTATCCACTTCAATGATCTTCTTTAGAATAGCTTATGTAGCAGATGAATTCCACAAGTCACAGGTTCAAGATAACAACTTAACAAGGATCAATGTTGCAGATGAATCTGGAGAGATCTTGAATGATGTATCAGATGAATCCAAATTTGCAAGTTCTTGGTCTTTCAACAAATTGGCATTGGCCAAGTCCATTAGCAAAGGAATGTTGCCTAAATTCTAAGTCCAATTGGGGAGATCAAAACAACAGTCCACTCAAATTGTCTTTTAGGATTTTTGTTATTATTATGTGCATTAATGGTCAAAGACCAATTAAACAAACAAAGCAATAAAGTATATCACACAAAATGGTCCAAGTGGACAAAGTGAAAATTGCATAAACATAAACAATTAGAATGATATGTACAATGACAAATGATAATAGAGCAATAAAAATAAATTGCATTCAAAGTAAAAGCTTGAAAGTAAAAGTTAATGGTTAGTAAGTTAATAGTTAGTTTTGTTTTGCTTTTTGATGTTAAGACATTCTTTGGAGAACACTCAACCCACTAACCACAAGCATGGATCCTTGAACCAAAACATCTTCCAAAGGAAGGAAAGAAGGCCAAGTTTCCACACAATACCATGTAAGAGGGGAGAGTTACAATCTCACTAACTAGAATGCTTATGCCTTTTGTATCACAAATTTAGCGCTATGTTAAGCAATCCTAATTGGACTTACGTAGAAGTCACAACTATTTGAGGTCGGGCAATAAACTTTTGGTGTTAATACATGTTGGAGACATAGTATTAAGAAATATGCTCATCAAACATACCACACACAAAAAATATGCAAAGGTGTGGCCTAATCTCATCCATACTCATGTTAATCTTTCAATCAACTAGCATTTGGACTTTGAGATGTCATTGGCCAATTGAAAATGAATGGATGAAGAAGGGGAATTAGATGAAGAGGGAAAGGGATGAAGGAGATCACAAATTGGTCAAAGGAGAACTTTTACCAAATTAATATTATTCATTCATTTTTGGAGATGGAATGTATATTACATCATTCCCCTAAATCCAATAATATTAATTTGACAAAGTCAAATCAACCTTGACCAAGGCCCAACAACAAATGAGAAACTCAAATAAGTCAATCCAAATGGTCAACACAATTAAAATGGCATTTATTCAATTAAAAGTATTAAAATAATGCATTAAATTCAAATATGGTTTGTCCAAATCCTAAAATCACATCAAAACACCAAATAAATGGCCATGTGATTTATCATAGGTCAAACAAGGTCAAAGGACCTTGGATAAAAAAAATCATAATTTTTGGACACTTAAAAATATTTTTAAACAATTAAAAACAAATGAAAAATCAATTAATTCATGAAAAATATTAATAATGATCCAAAAAATAATTTTAATTCAGAATATGAAAGAGAAAAATATTTGAATTTTTTTGGTGAAAGTCCCATATTTTTTGGATCAATATTAAATTTATTATGAATTATTGAAGAAAATGCAATTAAATGGAAGTATAAAAAATGCAAAAATACGTGGACCATCAGATCTCCCTCATTAATTGAGGTGGCAGATCTGATGATCCACAGCGCGTTCCACCAATGCACGAGTCCATTGTGTTGTAAACTTGGTAATCACAATGCACGACTAAGATTAGAACACAGGAGTTGGATCACACGGTTTAAACCTTAAACACATCATCGCCGGAGCCAGAGCTCCGGTTGTCTTCTTCGGCGAGCTTCGCCGGACTGGTCATCATCAACCATCACCAAAATTTCAAACAGGGACATGATTTTAAAGAGAAAACATCACTGAGCATGAATATCACCTCCATTTCTTCCAATTCCAGCTATATTGAGAGATATGTGGAATTGAAAAATGAGGTTCATGATCCGAGTTGCTTCGATTCAACATCAAAACAACTCAAACACCTTACCTACATTAGTAGGGCTTCAGGCAACACAATAATCAAGAGAATTGAGCAAGAAACAAGGAGAATTAAAGAGATCAAATTTTCTACAAAAATACCTTCAATGGAGGTCTGAGCTTGCTAGATATTGATCTGAATCGTGCTTTGCTTCACTCCAATTTCTTGCAGAAGAGGAACGGAATGACTTACAATCAAAGGACTCCTGGAGAATTGAATTCCAAAACAGTGGAGATTCAAGCTCAAATTCAACAGAATTTCTCAGGTTTATCCTCTTGGTATGAAGGGTTTTCTATGGGGAATCAAAGCTTACGCAGTGTGTGTGTTGATTCTGAGTAAGTGAGCTACAATTTATTGAGAATTCAAATGATAATTGCACACTCCTTCAAGTTTCCAAAATTGGCAAAATGATGTAAGCAAGCTGCATGGGGGCGCATAGGCCCATAATATGATTTTTCAAAAGTCCATAATGAAGTTCAGATGCATTGGAGGTGGATTGGATTGCAAGGCGATTGAACATTGTTGTTTGAAGTTTGATTCATGCCACATGATACCAACCTGTTTAAGCCATGCGCAGCCTATGCATTTCTCATCCAAAATGAATGAATTTTAGCTCTTTGGAAATGTGAGATCAATAGGAAAAAGTTTAATGTTGAACACTTTTTTATTTAGAGCTTGGAACTCGGAGATATTTGAGGTGGAAGTTTGGAAAAATCTGACATATTGAAAATTTTCTAAGTGTCAAGCCATATGTCTCAATATTCCACCTTGCTTAACTTTTAATGGGAGCTTCAAATGAGAAAAGTGTATTCATCAAAGTTATATCTCCCTAAACGACCTTCAAAATGGTCACTAATTGAATGTCATTTGGATTTGAAATGATAGAGTTATGCATTTTTGAAGTTTGGCAAAATCACTTGATCAATGGTATAGGTCAAAAGTGACCTATAATGTAGCCTCATATCACATGTGCAAAGAAGTTGAATTAGATCCCACTCCAAACATAAATTTTTAAGTAGACACATTGAATTTGATTGTGCAACTTGAAAATATTTCATCTCATAAAATATGCGCAAGTTATGGCCTTGGGAAGTTGACTTTCAAATTAGGGTTTAGACAAAATGACCTATAATGTTTCAACATAGAATATGATTTTCCAAGCAAAAATAGCTCTAGGTCTCAACATAAACGTTGCTTATAATGTCATTTAGAGTAAGTGTTCTCTTGGAATCATTTTCATATGGTGAAAATTGTAGTAGATAGGGTCTAGGGAGACCCAGTTTTGATCAGATGAATTCATCTGGCCAACCACCATCAACCAACTTGCTAATTTCCAATTCTCTTGACTTTCTTGGCTCATGGTAGTTCATATATGCATAAGATGATGAATTTTGAAGTGTCCCTTGAGAAATTTGAACAATTGGTGAGATAGCTTGTTGGAGAAGTTACTCAAGATACCTAGTCAAACTAGGGTTTCCAAGGCAAATCACCCTCAAACTCTTAAAGTAAACTTGACCAATATAACATGTAGAAGCAATTGGGACTCATACATTATGCTCATAACCATTCTTGAATCAATTCTTGATGGTGATCTTTGTTCATGAGGGTCTCAAACCCTAGATGTGATCAATGAATCAAGGAAATCATGTTCCTTACCTACAAAAGAGTTAGACAACTACAAAGACATATTTTTTGGTATTTTGGTTAGTAAAATTATAAAATACAAGTATGATATAATCGCAAAGTGCTTTGTGATCTCTCCCTAAATAAACCCAATGAAAAGGGGTAAGGAGGATGCCAAGGTATGATCCCAATGTTAATGCTTGTGATGAAATGCATGAGGGATTTTAGGTTTAAAATTGGGGTCTTACAATATGTATTTTTTACAAACTGATGTTTACAAATAAATAGAATGGGGGGATGAGAAAAGAATTCATTTATTATATTTGGTGTTTGACAAGACGTTCAATCTTGTGCCTACGTACCAACATAAAAATGAGGGATCAAAACCTCGTAGTTCGTGCTATAAATTTCAAAATGGGTGTGTTGGTTTTAACAAAATTTAAGTTTGAAAGGCACAAAGGCCTGAAAATGATTTGAATGAGTTAGTTCTTTTTGGCTTTTTGAAAGTTTAAGTCAAGTATAGTTAAGTTTATTTACAAATTTAATTCAAGAAAATAAGTTTGAAAGTGCAATGGCATAAGGCCAAAGTTTCTATCTTTTTGAAAGTGGTCAAAGTTTAGAACAAAAGTAGTTCACACAAAGAAGATTTTAAAAAAAATGGAGGGAGAGATTTTGAAATTAAAGAAATGGCGAGAAGATGAAGAGATTATCCTATGCACAAAAATTAAAAGTTTAGAGTTGAAAAGATCTGACCAAAAGGGTAGCAATCCAATAGACAAGTATGTCAATAGAAACCCAGAATTCCCTTGGACTTTTAGAATCAAACAACATACAAATACACAATTATATCAATGTTGAAGAGCAAAGGCATCAAATAAAGATGGCCTCATCCAAGCTTATCCACTTCATGATCTTCTTCAAAATAGCCCATGTAGCAGATGAATTCCACAAGTCACAGGTTCAACATAACAGCTTAACAATGATCAATGTTGCAGATGAACTGGAGAGATCTTGAATGATATATCATATGAATTTCAAATTGCAAGCACTTGGTTCTTCAATAATTTGGCACTGGCCAAGTCCATTAGCAAAGGAGTGTTGCCTAAGTTCTAAGTCCAATTGGGCAAGATCAAGCCAACAGTCCACAAAAAGGTTTTTTAGGGTTTTTTGTTTTTATTATGTACATTAATGGTCAAAGACCACACAAACAAGCAAAGTATATACAAACAAAATATATCACACAATATGGTCCAAATGGACAAAGTGAAAATTACATTAACATAAACAATTAGAATGATATGTATAATGGAAAATGATATAAAGTGCTAAAAGTAAATAACATTAAAGTAAAAGCTTGAAATTAAAAGTTAATAGTTAGTAAGTTAGAAGTTAGTTTTGTCTTGCTTTTGATTTCAAGACATTCTTTGGAGAACACTCAACCCACTTGCCACAAGCATGGATCCTTGAACCAAAACATCTTCCAAAGGAAGGAAAGAAGGCTAAGTTTCCACACAATACCATGGAAGAGGGGAGACTTACAATCTCACTAACTAGAATGCTTATGCCTTTTATGTCACAAATTTAGCGCTATGTTAAGCAATCGTAATTGGACTTATGTAGAAGTCACAACTATTTGAGGCCGGGAAATAGACTTTTGGTGTTAATGCATGTTGGAGACATAGTATTATGAACTATGATCATTAAACATACCACACACACAAAATATGCAAAAAGGTGTGGCCTAATCTCATCCATATTCATGTTAATCTTTCCATCAACTAGAATTAGGACTTTGAGATGTCATTGGCCATATGGAAATGGATGAATGAAGAAGATGAATTAGATGAAGGGGAAGGGGATGGATGAGATCACAAATTGGTCAAAGGAGGACTTTTACCAAATTAATATCATTCATTCATTTTGGAAGATGGAATGTACATTCCATCAATCCCCTAAATCCAATGATATTAACTTGACAAAGTCAAATCAACCTTGACCAAGACCCAACAATAAACAAGCAAACTCAATTAAGTCAATACAAATTGTCAACACAATTAAAATGGCATTTATTAAATTAAAAATAGTAAAATAATGCATTAAATTAAAATATGTTTTGTCCAATTCCTAAAATCTCATCAAAACACCAAATAAATGGCCATGAGATTTATCATAGGTCAAACAAGGTCAAAGGACCTTGGAGAAAAAAATTCATAATTTTTGGACATTTATAAATATTTTTAAACAATTAAAAACAATTGCAAAATCAATTAATTCATGAAAAATATTAATAATGATCCAAAAAATAATTTTAATTCAGAATATGAAAGAGAAAAATATTTGAATTTTTTTGGTGAAAGTCCCATATTTTTTGGATCAATATTGAATTTAATATGAATTATTGAAGAAAATGCAATTAAAACAAATCAGAATATTCTCTAAATTTCGTGGACCATCAGATCTCCCTCATTAATTGAGGTGGCAGATCTGATGATCCAAAACGCGCGTTCCACAAGTTCCTGAGTCAACCGCGTGGCACATATGGTAATCACAAGGGACGATCAAGATTAAAATGTGGAGGGTGGATCCTATGGTTCAGAGAATGTCCAGATCATCGCCGGAGCCAGAGCTCCGGTCATCTTATCTTGTGGCACTCATTGGACTGGTCAAGTTGAACCATTACCAAAAAAAGAAACAAGGACATGATCTTGAAGAAAAAATGGGACTGAGCTCGAATCTGACCTCCATTCATTCCAATTCCAAATATATTGAGAGATATGTGGAATTGAAAATTGAGGTACATGATCTGAGTTGCTTCGATTTGACCTCAAAGCAACTCAATCTTCTTGCCTACATTGGTAGGACTTCAGACAACTCAAGAATCAATGGAATTGAGCAAGAATCTAAGAGAATCGAAGAGTTTAAAATTTCTGCAAATTACCTTCAATGGAGGTCTGAACTTGATGGATCTTGAGCTTGCTTGCACTTGGACTCACTCTAATTTCTTGAAGGAGAGGAATAAAAAGGTTTAGAAGCAATGGATTCCTGAAGAATTGAATTCCAAAACAGTGGAGATTCAAGCTCAAATTCAAATGAATTTATCAGGTTTATCCTATGAGAGTGAAGGGTTTTCAATTGGAGATCAAAGTTGGCGCAATGTGTGTATAATTCTGAGCATAAGGGCTTCTATTTATAGGCGAATCATGTGATATTTGCACACTCTCTTCCACTTTCTAAAATTGGCAAATGATGATGCAAAGCTGCATGGGCGCGCATAGGCCCATGAAATGATAGCTGAAGGTCCAAAATGAATGATCAGATGTGTTGGAGTTAGCTTAGATTTCAAGGCACATGTGCATTGATGCTTGAAGTTGGATCCATGCCAAATGATATCAGTCTGTTTAAGCCATACGCAGCCTATGCATTTCTCATCCAAAATAAATGAATTTTAGCTCTTTGGAAAGGTTAGATCAAGAGGAACAACTTTGATGTTCAACAATTTTTCATTTGGAGCTTGGAGCTTGGAGAAATCTGAGGTGGAAGTTTGGAAATATTTGACATATCAAAAAATTTCTAAGTGTCAAGCCATATGTCTCAATATTCCACCTTGCTTAACTTTTTATAGGAGCTTGAAATGAGAAAAGTGTCTTCATCAAAGTTATAGCTATCTCAAAGACCTTCAAAATGGTAACACATTTCATGTCATTTGGATCTGAAATGATAGAGTTATTTATTTTTGAAGTTTGGAAAAATCACTTGATCAGTGGTATAGGTCAAAAATGACCTATAATGTAGCCTCATATCACATGCTCAAAAACATTGAATTAGCTCCAACTACAAACATCAAAGTTTCAGTAGACACATTTAATTTTATTGTGCAACTTGGAAATCTTTCATCTCATAAAAATTGAGCAAGTTATGGCCTTGGGAAGTTGACTTTCAAATTAGGGTTTAAACAAAATGACCTATAATGTTTCAACATAGAAAATGATTTTCCAAGCAAAACTAGCTCTATGTATCAACATGAAAGTTGTTTGTAATGTCATTTAGAGTAAGTTTTATCTTGGAATCATTTTCATATGGTGAAAATTGTAGAAGATATGGTCTAGGGAGACCCAGTTTTGATCAGATCAATTCATTTGGCTAACCACTATCAACCAACTTGCTAACTTGCAATTCTCTTGACTTTATTAACTCATGGTAGATCGTATATGCATAAGATGATGAATTTTGAAACGCCCCTTGAGAAATTTGATCAATTGATAAGATAGCTTGTTGAAGAAGTTACTCAAGATACCTAGTCAAACTAGGGTTTCCAAGGCAAATCACCCTCAAACTCTTGAAGCAAACTTGATCAATATAACATGTAGAGAACATTGGGACTCATATATGATGTTCATAACCATTCTTGGATCAATTATTGGTTGTGCTCTTTGTTCATGAGGGTCTCAAACCCTAGATGTGTACTTTATGAATCAATGAGATCATGCCCTACCTACAAAAGAGTTAGGCAAATGCAAAGACATATTTTTGGTATTTTGGTTAGTGAAATGATAAAATACAAGTGTGATATAATCACAAAGTGCTTGGTGATCTCTCCCAAAATAAACCCAATGAAAGAGGGGTAAGGAGGATGCCAAGACATGATCCCAATGCTTATGCTTATGATGAAAATGCATGAGGGATCTTAGGGTCAAAATTGGCGTCTTACAGGTTTCTATACGACATTCTTGTTTGTTGGATTGCATCTCCTCCCACTTCTTAAATTTCAAAATCTCTCCCCCTTTTCAAAAACTTTCTTTGCTTGTGATTTCAAACTTTGACTTTGTTTTAATGATTAGAAAACTTTGGCCTTATGCCAATGAATTTTCAAACTCTTTCTTAAATTAAACTTGTAAATAAACTTAACCATATTGACTTACAATTTCAAAATACAAAAAGAATTAACAACTTCATTCAAACTGTTGGGCCATTTGTGCCTTTTCCTTATTAAATTTTTGTTAAAAAGCAATCCACCAACTTTGAAATTTTTACCACGAACTACGAGGTTTTGATCCCTCATTTTTATATTGGTACGTAGGCACAAGTCCGAAGGTCTTGTCAAACAGAAAAATATAATCAATGAATTATTTTCTCATCCCCACACTCTATTTTTCTCACACATCTTTTATACCAAACACACATGCATTCATAAAAAAGGGCTCCCTAGGAGTACCTAGGACACTTTGGGTGCTAACACCTTCCCTTTGTGTAACCAACCCCCTGACCTGTAATATCTGGAATTTTATTAGTTTTGATTTGAAAACTTCTTTTCTTTGGTTTTTGTTCTACTTTTCCCTTTTCCTTTGGAAATAATAAAAGCGCGATGGCGACTCTGGTTTTACTGACGTCAAGTTTATCCATAGCTTGATGGTCACGAATTTACCGCTACAATTACATTAGGGAAAAGCTCTATACCCGAGCTTAGTATACACATAGGATAAACTCGTGGATAGTCGTGTGCACCTGTTTTTTGCACGTTGGGTTGTCACGAGAACCACACCCAGACTAGATTCACTTGAGAGTAATTTTGTCCTGTGAGCATTCATTACGACAATGTATTTTCATTTCGAGTCGATGACTCTTGGAGACCTTCTAGGGACTACCTTGGAGCATAGTCCATACCTGTGAGGGGGATATGGGATTTTTTTGCAGGAAACCATAGACTCTACATACCTTATTCTCATGGACGTCGAACTTTTGATCCTGCATCAGGCAGTATACATAGGTTATCTGGATTATTGGTACTGTTAACCCATGGTATTGCATTGTTGTACATATGTCGGAGCTTCGAACTTGGGTTGCTATGCTATCAGACTTTGAATCTATGGGTGTTTCATAATTATTAGTATTTCATCCCTAACATATGCATTCATTCATTTGAATTTCATGCATGTCAACCAGAAAACCCACCTTATCCATTCCTTCGTAAAAAATACAACGATTTGCCAACACCAATCATCCAAGGATCATGGAAGAGACTAAGATCATTGACAGAGCCGACATGGTTTTGGGGATATTCTTGGATAGCATGACAGTGGAATTCTCAAATAAAGTTGTGATTGATGAACAAACTGAAGACAGTCTAAATAAAGATAAAAAAATAGAAGGCAGCTACAGGCTTTTTTCCACTTCTTCCTCAAGAACAGTGTTTACTACCACATCAGAGGCCTGTTCAAAGCGACTAGAAGTTGAAGCAGAAGCAAATCAGTCAGAAGAACAAAGATCAAGATGGGAAACATCCTCTCTATGATCCAATTCCTGTGAGTTACGCACATCTGCTACCTATACTGGTTAATGATATGGTAATTATGCCTAAATAAATCGAGCCTGCTAAGTTTCCCTACCGCCGTAAGCATGACCCTCATGCCAGGTGTGGATACCATGCTGGATACGTAGGGCACTCTACAGAAGCTTGTCATGTTCTCAAGATCAAAGTTCAAGGACTCATCGATCGAAATTTATTGTGATTTACATCTGTGACTACTAAGATGCTTATTGAGAAGGAGTTCGAATACAAGGGTCCTCTGATTCATGTGTGAGTTCCTCCACCTGTGGATCAACCTGTTATGTAGTATCTGAATCAAGGATACCACCATGGAATGCTGTTGGTCTATCCCGGGGCATCATATTCTACTACTGTTGCATCTTAGTATGCCTATGCTGGGGCACCCTATATCCCATTTGGGGTTCATCATGGTCAAACTTCTCATCAGACAGTCAATCCTGGCTTGGGGCACTCTGCTCAAATGTTCCAACCAATGGTTATTACTCTGATCCGCCCTCCGTTGCAAGTACCTTGGATGCCTATGCAATGCTACTCATACCGACATGGTGTCACGTCCCAGTATCAGCAACCTCATCGGGCTCAAATTCTCAAAAGTCGACAAAGTGTGCCACGTAACCATCAAGGGCAGAGGAAAACCAGACATCGCAACAAGAAGTGTCCTTAGCATAACCAGATCACTATATCATATACTCAATTATTGCTATATCTTGTCCAACAAGGGGCAGTCGTACCAATGGAAATTCCTCCTGCCACTTTCCTGTATCATGTAAGGCACGATCCAAATACGTCATGTGCTTATCATGCTGGGCATAAGAGGCACTCTACTGAGGATTGTTGGACTTTCAAAGTTAAAGTTCAAGAGTTAATTGATTAGAAGGTCTTGTCATTCGCTGAGGAAGGACCCAATGCCATAACCAACTCGTTGCCAGACCACTGTGGACAGATTGCGAATGCGGATAGTGGTGAGGTTTGCTCAGATTCAGTTGCTTCTTCAAAAGAATATCAAGGCTAGCAATATCACAATGATTCAATCATGTCTCATTTGTAATATTTTCTTGTTTGTCATATGTAGTTCATTTGTAAAACTTGTCTGGTTTTCAGAGGATAATAATAATGAAATAAACATGAATGTTTTGATTAAATCCATTCGTGTTAACTCATACTTTATTTTATCAATATCATATTGTAATTCAAATAAAATCAAAAGAGAATGATGCAATCAAAATACGCAAGATCGTTATTTGTATACTTTTGAATAAGATCGTGCTGATGATGTAAGGCATTGTTCAATCCCTTAACACCGGAGATATAAGGAAGTTAATCCCTACTCAACCCCTTTGGGCCTTGAAGTAGGAGTTTATTTTCTTTACACATAAAACCCTCATGTTTAACCATGGGCAGGCCAGTTTCAGTTAGTTTAAGCTAACTGAATGTAGGACTGGAGAACATCACGAAGAATGGGCGGGTTAGAATAGGTTTTGAGCCTTATATCCTTTCCTTCTGAAATCATGAACCAGACCACGTTACAACCCTTAAAAGACCTAATTGAAGCAGGGTCTATTTCGAAAGTATACTACGGTAAAATCGCGTTAAGTTGACTCCTAAAGATTTGCTTGTCATCTGTATCGATGCTGATATGGCATTCTAAATAGTGATTCGTTCACTAAATATCATAATCTTAGTGAACACACTTGAGTTTCCAAAACTTTCATAAGCATAACATTATAATTATCATTTTCAAAATGAGCATGTTACATGCTTACAGTCATTTGACATCAAGAAAGATTATATATTAGGAGCATTGATCAAATTCCTGATATCCCGTAGCTCAGATCTCTTCAATTGACATTCAATCTAGGACAACCACGTCGAGATTCTACAAATCTCTCTAAATCATCCGGATAGGGGCAAAGTTTATTCCAAGGCTCATATTGGGGCAAGCTACCCCAAGAGCATGAGAAGTCAATCCTTCCCAAGATGGTTGATCTAGGGAATACATTTTCAAGACACTGGGGCAAGCCAGTTTGAAATAATCAGATGATGAGACTGCCCCACGACCCGTGATTGGGGTAGTTGGTGCACATAACTAGTAAATTAGGGCAGAGGCAGGCTACAGGTACAAGCTCTCTCCATTTTTCAGATCAAATTCAGAGGTGCTACAACATCTAGTGAGCTTGAGGTAGGTGTTTGAGAATCACGTTTGGATGATCACATATCCTAGCCCAGAATTCCCACTGCCCCCTATATGAGATTCTGGCTTAACCATTGCATAAATCATTATCATGCATAAATCATCTCATTTCAATCATGCATAGCATTCATAAACCATAACATGAAACCGTGCTAACGATAAAAACCAAAAATCCAGTTTTATTGACTAACCCAAAGCCTAACCTTTGTTAGACAAATCATAAAACTCTCATCATATTATGTACGCTCTCGACAGGAAATTTTTTAGATACTTTAGTATTTAATCCTCTTCGACCTCGAATATGTGAAAAGCTTTCGCAATTCTTGTACTCAGGTTCAAGAAGATTAAATAGGGGCAGCTGTTATACCCTAAAATTTGCCCTCCGTTTTCGCTTTTCACCTGACTTATAACTTGAGACTCACTCATGTGCATCATGGTTGTGGTTGACAAAAATTCGGGTTTCGGTTGGGAGATTGTGATTTTGTTCATCATGTGTGTTGAAACCCTAATTTTTGGATCCTTTGGGACCTTGACTCTTGTGGCCTACATCTTGACATCTATATGTACATCCCAACCCTGATTCTTGACTTTGCCATTATGGGGTCTTGTGCTTGATGGACATGACTTCAAAACCCCAATGGTGGGCCCATGATCTGAGGTGTAGCTTGTGGAGCATGGTGCCTAGTTTAAAACCCTAATCATGGGTCATTGGTGCCTGAGTTCCATGTTGGATGATTTATGGACTTAGGATTCATCAAAACCCTAGCTGATAGATTCTTAAGGTCTTGGAGGTTGGGTCTTAATGTTCACTCCACACCCAAACTCTAATCCTTGATCCAAAGCCCTATTATATTCATGGCATTGCTTGTGTTTGGACAAGTTAAGGTTATCCATTATTTCCTTGCTTACCTGTTCATGCATTCATGGCCATATCATCATGTTTCACCTTCAAGCATAACACAATGCAAGATTCATTCATGACATGTAATTTCTTACAAGTTTACTTACTTTGGGTATTTTTGTTTGGGATTACATTCATTCTTATTTTGGAGTCCCTATTTCATTTATCATTAGCATATCGTTAATGGTTAATCTATGTATGGTATTCCTAATCTATGTTGATTTCCATGCATATTCATGATCCTTTGGTTTTAGCACTTTGAATTCACTCATTCAAGTTCATGGTACTTGTTTCGCTCATAGACATTCAAACTTGTTTTGCAAGTAAAATAAGCCATTGATATATTACATTCAAGGGCATGCTACAAGGAGTTCATTCGTACAAATACCCATTCCATCATTTTACAAATGCAAAATAGCAAAAATGTTACTTTGGCCGAAGTCAACTCGCTTACTTCTTTCAGCCTAATCCTAAACCTTCACAGTCGAGTCTTCATATTTCATCATCTCATCCATTCAAATTTTATCACCCTACATTTTTGAAAGAGGATATGGCTATTTTGGGTTCTCTTGGGTATGGGCAGCCACTTTTCATTTCCAGCAATGGAAATTGGAGCCTTTCCAATGCTCCGCTTATTGACACAACAAACATTGATCAAATTTTTGTTCCTGATAGAGCAAATTGGACAAATCTATTTGCATATGTGGGTCCTGGGTTTCCTCCTTCCATTGCCTATATAAACCCTACAAATATCCATCATGAAATCGAAACCAACAATATACGGTCACTAACATGAACAAGAAGAACTTTTCAACCATGGTGGCCATGACAATAGCACCTTTAACCGGTTTTTCAGCAGCAGCAACCGCAGAAGGTGGAGCACGCTGCTTGCCTTCAGCGGCTACAGCCGTTAACACAGGTAGCGGCATTGAATCCATGACGTTCCACCCGTAGTAAATTAAACCAATTAACCAACTCTTAATTCTGAAGTTGAACTAGAAGCTACACCATATTTGAGTCGTAGCAACCATCCTGCATAATTCCATAAAAAGTACATCGATTAGTATTTTCAATTATAGACTAATTTATGTCATCCTCAATTGTTAACCTTCAAAATTAAATTCATTCTAAATAACATAATTGAAATTGTCATAGCTAACTCTATAACCACCAACTGTTTTTCTAACAGTCTCAACAAACCTCAGACAAACTGTTGTTGCCCATGTTAGCATCTTGCTATTTACGGCAACAACATTTGATCATTAGCGGTATACCATTTGCAACCCCTAGTGCACCATGAAGATTTGTTGGTTTTTTACCACTAATTGATCCCTCTATGCATGAAGGTGTTGAAGCCATGTAAGAGCTCTGAATATTGGTGTAAACATTGAGATAATTATCGATGATCAGCTTGCTTTTGCCAAGGAACTGTTCGAAGGCTTGGGACATGAACAAACGGACATCCTTTTTCATCATTTACTTAGTAGAAGCCATGATGTCGTTGTTGCAACTCTTTGGTTGGTGAGCTGATTGAGAATGCTTCAAGAATTGCAGGAGTGTTTCCTGAGCAAGATAAATTAAAATCAAGTTAACATCATAAATCAAATTCAGAAACAAAACTGATTTCACTCTACTAAGTAATAGCCTAAGCATTAGAATTTACAAATAACATAATTTAGCATGTTAATCTAATAGGATATTGAGTGTAATAACTAGCAGTTCATCCAACCTAACATTAACATCAATAATACATCAGCATTCAAAATAAAATCATGGTATTCAATTGTCAGAGTTCTACCATCATGAACTCCCTAACATAATCAAACCTCCCTGAACCGAATCTCCAATAAAGACATGATGACTGAATACAAACAAAATGAACCTCACCGCCTCACTCGGGAGATTCTGAAGTCATCTTCAACAAAGCTTTACTTCTAAAAATGGACATGTTGGATAAGTTGAAGCATCAATACAGCAATGTGAAATGCTTCATGTTGTTTCTGAAGATTCACTCCATCCTTTCTCTGTTGACTCATAGCAAAACATGGTTTTGAAAGGAGCTGGTATGAATCTCTGTAACACCCCGATTTAATTTTCGTATTTATTTATTAGGTTTTTATTTTAATTAATCATTATTTGGTGTGATAATTAATTAAATATGTGTTCTGGTGATTATTTGAATTATTTGAATATATGTGTTATTTGAATAATTGAATTTTATGAGTAGAAATAGAAATTGTCTAGTAATAGGACTAATTAATTAGAATGGGTGGATAAGTGGGTTAAGCCCATTATGAGTTAAAAAGATAGTAAGGGTTTTAGAGATTATAGTTAGTTTTGTAAAACAAGAGAAGAAGAGAGAATAGAAGAGAAGAGAAAGAGAACGCACAGGAACCTACAAGCTAAAGAATTGGAGTAGAAGAAGAATAGCAAGAGAAGAAAAAGGGAGGAACAAAGAACTAAGGGACCGAAAAATACCAGATATCTCGTTGTCACCATCGTCTTCACCTTCTTCGGAAGGTAAGCTGAATATTCTTCCCTTTTTCACTTCAAGTCTGTTGCTGGTGCGTAGTTTAGAGCTGAGGGAATCAAAGCACCAACCGTCTGGGCTTTGATTCCATGGTTAGAGGATTTAATCTTGTCTTCAATAGTTAGGGTTCTCCCAAAAGTTTGGCTCGATTCGTCTACTGGATTAGGAATTGATGAAATGTAAGGGTCAATCGGTGTAAAAGATGGTGAGAGGAAGAGTTTGGTGTTAAGGTTTTTGATTTAGGAGAAGCTCCTCCGCCGAGGGAGCCTCCTGCGCGATGGAGGCGGGGATAGTAAAACTGAGTGGAGGGAAGGCGAATGGTCATAATGCTTTACGTTATTACTGGCAGTTTCCTTTCCACGTGTCCATATAATATCTTATCCTTAGGGTCATGTGAAGACAAACTCTGGGATTGCATAAGCATGGACGTTAGAGTCCCTAGGACAAAGATTCTCTGAACATTCATTGCTGACTTCTCCATTTTCCTTTGGTTTGGCACTTGAATTTCGTTGGGCCTCTTGATGGGCCCAAAACCATTTTCCATCCATGAATCCGCTTCAAAACTCGTGCACCCCCCATGCTGGATTGTTGTGGACCTTTTTGTTTGCAGGAAGAATTCATGGGCCTAAGGCTCATTCACATATCACACTCCCATTCCTAATTTTGCACCCCTGGCTTTGTTTAATTTCATTTTTAATTTAGCTTTTAGAATAATTAGGTTTAGTTTTGGTTAATTCTTGATTAATAAATTTTTTATCTAGCTTAATTGGTTTTAGTGATTAGTTAAAATCTTGGGGTAATTAACTTTAGGTTTTAATTAGAATAAATATAGGTAATTAGAACATTATTGTTTTTTTAGAACTTAGTTAATTTTATAAACCATTAGACTTAATTGATTAAAAATAGTTTTAGATAGGTTAATTAGAATTTTGATTAGGATTTAATTAGGTTCCTAATATTGCATGAGAAATGACCATTTTACCCTTTAGGGGTTTATCTTACCATTTTGACCATATAAAGGCATGAACCCTTAGAACTAGAATTTGACATTAGAAGTTTAATCAGTTCTTAACAATGACATGCTCCCTTAGGATTTTCAACATATAATTTTTAGTCAACTTGGATTAACCAATGCATGATCCCTTAGGATAGTTTGATTAATTTCTAACCATTAGATTAAGATTAACCAAGTTTCTTAAATCAAATCAAACCCATGATTCAAATTGATCAAAAGCAATTTTGATCAATTAAATCCTTTGAACTTTTATAATCCCAAAGTTTAATCTTAGTGACCAAAAGACCCTTGGTCACTTAATAAGATTTTTTTTCTGTAAGTTGTGGAGCTCGAAGCCTCAAGTCAAGATTCTCAGTTAAAGCATCCTCAATCATACCAAGTAGTGGATAATACAAGTGCTTCAAAGGTGGCATCTTCAAGAGCTTGTTAAATCAAAATTTGGATTGTATGGCATGAGCCTTAAGTAATAGGGAAGGAGTGGGAGTGGAGAATTCCTACCACCATTCTTGATATATTTGGGTATGGAGAATTCCTTTATTCATAGACTTTAGCATAATCCTAATCATACGATTGACGAGTCTCTCTCTTCACAAAGTCATGCAACAAGCAAGAACTACTTTAACAACTTATCAATCATGAATCGAGTTGTACGATACGAGCCTTAAGAAATAGAGAATGAGTGGGACTGGAGAATTCCTACCCCCATTTTGAATATCCTTGGGTATGGGACGAATGACCCAACGCTCATCATATTCACCTCTATTCATAGACTTTAGTGCGATTCAAATCGAACGATTGATAAGGTCTTCGTTACAAGAAACAACTACAAAGATTCTCATCTCTCCATTTGAAAGTTAAGATGAGAATTACATGTCATGAGCCTTAAGTAGTAAAGAAGGAATGAGACTGGAGAATTCCTACCCCCATTTTGGATATCTTTGGGTATGGGATGAATGACCCAGTGCTCATCGTATTCACCTTTACTCATAGACTTTAGTGTGATTCTTATCAAGTAACCATCAAGTCAATTCCACTATTTCATTCAATCATTCAACCATCTATTCTTGCCTCCTTCTTTTTGAGATCAATTATACTTCTCCTTGGACTCCTTGTCTATCCTTTTAGGATGATTTATCGGCAACCCATCTCATCAATAGAGAGTTGTTTCGGGTTGTGCCCAAACACTTAATTCAGTCTTTGTTTTGGGCTTTACCCTATAGCGACAACCATGCTAGCCCACGTACTGGTAAATGCCCACCTTGTTCTTTGATTTAGAGTCTATCTCTTCTTGGATCCAAGATACCATTCTTCTTTGATCTCAAACTGTTTGTTCTTCATCCAGTGATATATTATTCCTTGTACACAATAATACTTTCTCTTGGGCCCCGCCTATACCCTTTTAGGATGATATAGAGGCAGTCCGTCTTGTGAATCAAGAGTTGTTTGGTTGGCACCCAGACACTTAATTCAGTCTTTATTTTTGGCTTTACCCTATAGCGCCAACCTTGCTAGCCCACATACTGGTAAATGTATGTTTACTCTTTGATTCCAAGTTCTATCCATTTGTGGGTTCCCTTGATACCATTTTTTTGGTATAAGTTATACTTTTCATCACTGTGTATCTCTCTCTCTCTCTCTCTTCTCTTGGTTCCATGAACTACGATTGCTCTGACTTTCTCATTGCATGATGAGAATACATAGGCACGAGGATGTGAATCCTTGGCGAGCATACTTCTAATTATTCCTTCTTCCGCCTTAGGGCATCATTTATACCTTTCACTATCCAGTATCTACCTTCGATCATAAATCGTTCACCCAGTGACATACTACTTCTTTGAGATCAGAAATACACTTCCTTTGGATATCCACATTCACCCTTTTAGGATGCCTAATGAAAAGTACGCATTTCTACCTAGAGTTTTTTGGGACTATGCCCAAACACTTAATTCAGTCTTTGTTTTTGGCTAATCACCCTATAGTGGCGGCCATGTTATTCCACGTATCGGTTAAAGTTGTTTACCTCTATGGTACAAATCTCATTTCTCTTATGGATTCCAATACACCTTCACCTTTCGACTTGAAACAATACTTTTCCAGTCACTTATCACCAAAACATTCAATTTTGTGACCTTGGTCACTTCATCCCGTCCATCTCCATGATGCACTCATATTCTACCTTCATTCACTCCATGTGATATATCAGTTATCTTTGAGCCAAATACATTACCTCTTTGTGCTCCTTCTTGCTTCACCTTGTGAACCAAGAGATGTTTGGGCCATACCCTCAAACACCTATTTTGTCGTCTTTTCGGCATTACGCTATAGCGGCATCCCTGCTAGCCCACGTACTAGTAATAGCCACCTTACTTTTGGGTTCATCTTTTCACCCTTGTTGGAGTTCAAAACATTAACCTTTTGTTCAGACCATACTTTGATCACCATTCTTTTCATCTCCCACCGAGGATATGTAGGCGTGAGGGGCCCAATCCTCACCGAGCACTTTATCTATTTCCCTTCCTTTTCCCATTCTTTTGTGAGTAATCTTTAGATATAACACATATTCAAGCGAGAACAATAAAAAAGGTTCCCATGGAGTACCAAGGATGTTTGGGGTGCTAATACCTTCCCCTTGCATATCCGACTTCCTTACCCATCATATCTCTTTCCCCCGGGTTTTATCAATATTTTCCCCTTCCTTCGGGAATAAATAAAGTTCGATGGTGACTATGTTGTATGTTCGAGCGTGCGATACGTTCGAGTATATTTCCGATACCTTCAAAGAGCATTGGATTGAACTTGTTTTATTATTAGATGTTTTAAGGAGGAAGTCAAGCATTTCCCTCCAAGCTAGGTGCGACCAACAACCCAATTACTTGAATGTTGTGTACAAGCATGTACACTCCATTTTTGAATTCTAGTTTATTGAGAAAAGATTTTGAAAAAGGCATTTGACATTTGATCAAGTGTTTGGCTTTTATGAAAAAAATGTTGTGTGAAGAATGAAGGTAGAGATAGAAGTAGATTGAGAAGAGAATGATATGAGAAAGATGGATAATGATACGTAATGAGATACTTGACGTTGGATCAAGCACTCATGTTTCTATGGAGTGAGTTTGATTTGGAAAACACTTGATGTTTGATCAAGTGTGCTTTTTGACTTATGAAAGATTTATTTTTATCGCTTGGTTTTATCTTTTTAGTTAGACTGCATGGAAAGTTATAAAGGAATGTAAATCTAAGTTATTACACTTTCATGGGAAAGGGGGACATATTACCCACAATGATGGGATGGAACCATACAATACAAAAGGTAAAGTAATGGAAACATATAAGTTACAATCCAAGCACCATGTCTAAAACAATCAAATGTCATGGTGTTCTCAAATAATATAGGGTAAATGAATGATTAAAGATCATAATAGGAAAGGTAACTTGGATCCACACTTGAAGTCACAATAGTCATGTGAACACACAAACACATGGGGCTAGTATGGGTTAAAACAATTGACAACAATGCATCAATGGACGCATGTTTAATGACACTTTATCAATTCACATGGAAATGTATAAATATGGATAATTAATAATGAATGAACCATATGATCAAAGTGAAAAAAAATGACCTATATAAAACATACATCTATCAAATTGAAATAACATTTTCAATGTACAAGATATTCAACAATCAGTGAGTAAACCAAATGAAATTAACCCTAGGTCAAAAGCCTTTTATCATGAATTATGGATCAAATGGAAAATTGAAAATAAACATGGATTATGGAAGAAATCATACTTTTACCCTAATTAACACATGGACCTAAAAATTATATCAAACATGTAGAAATACCACAATCAACAATTATAGTATTCATGCAAAAGAAATGAAATGTTCAATTAAAAATGAATTAAAATTCTACAAAATTAACAAACCAATATCAAGTATATCAAAATTCATGGTGAAGAAAATAACCAGACTTATAGTGAAATATGGTAAAAATATAGTGCAAAATAATCAAGAAAAAAACACATGAAAAGAATCAAGAAAATGTCAAAATAAGTGGGGTTAGAACTCAAAATAGGGGTGCCAATAAGTGGTGTTGCGATTATGGCCTAAATTGAAGACCCATACCAATTGTTCATGGAGGCAAGGAGTACACTAACACAAACAATGCCATATTTCAGCAAAATGCAGTTGGGCCCAACACAACAAGGACCACACAGATTTGCCATAGAAATAAGTGTGGATAATGTCAAAAATGACAAGGCAGTGAGTCAGCGTGACAATCCAAAATGCACATTAATATCCAATTATAATGCACATATGAATGAAGCATCAGAAATAATGTGAACATTAAATGAATCAAATGCACATGTTTAAATGAATAAAAACACTCAGAACTACATGGCTCAAAACGCGTTCCCTCTCTCGCCTCAGTTCCTGCTTCTGTTTCCGTTACTCTCTCCGTCGTGCCAGAGGCCGTCCTCGACGGCGGAGGCATCCAAAAAAACAAACAAACACCACCACTCCACTCAAACTCTAACGCTGATTCCAAATCTATCAACGAAATCTCCTAATTCCTTAAGAATCTCTCAAATTGAAGAGGAATTCGTATGAACCATAACTTGAAATTATTAAATTAAATGGTAATTGAAGGGAACCGAGTCACCACACGTTGGGGCTTTGATTCCCCTTAAGAATCTCTACATCCTGATAACTTTAGAATACGAAAAAAGGAAGAAAATATTGGAGTCTCACCAGAATTTCGTTGGCGCCAGGTAACGGTCCTTGTGTTGAACTATTCTTTTCCTCTCTTCGTCTTATTCTTCTGTTCTTGTTCAGTGCTTGTTATGAATTGAGAATCGAGGCGTGTGGTTGTGGATTCATGAGGAGAAGTGATAGGTTGAAGTTCTGAAAAACTAATTGAAGGTGAATTCGAAGGTGATGGATATTGAAGATGGTTGAACAATTGAGAGAACTGAGAAGTTCTATATGTGGTTCAGAGAGAGATTGAGAGAATTTTTGTAGATTGTGAACTTTGAAGGTTGTGAATTGAAGTTGAGCAATGATTCCTGGAGAGGATGATTGATGAGTGAAGAGGATGATTTATAGAGGTGGCTCAAAGTTAACAGAGATCAAACTCTGTTATCTTCAATGTGAAGAAGTTGTTATCTGTTTCATATCTGTTAGCCAAGGGGTTCGTGAAATTAGTTAGGACCTAGGGATATGGAAAAATCGGTTAAGTTAGTTGGAGGATTAGAGAGTTAGTTGAGATAAAATCTGTTAGTAGGTTAATGAATTTTGTATTGTTGTTAAAATGGGTGCAAACTGATTTTGTTATGTTAGTTACAAATGAAAATCAAGCTATGTTATAGTATGCAGTTAGCAGTTATTTCAAAGTTTGTTAATCTTATATGATGTGTTGAACTCTTGTTGTTAAGTGTATGTGTTGAAATTGTTATTGTTATAAATTTGTTATTTCTGAATTTGAATTGAAAATCTGGCGAAGTTAATTGAAACTCTGAAAGTTAGTTATGTGTGTAAATGCTCTGTTAGCATATTTAGCTGTTAGTATGGTTTGTTGTTGTTAGCTAAACTTTCTAATGAAGTCATACTATACCTCATCTGTAGGATGGTGAATTGTTTAATTTCATGATGTTTGAAGCTGTTAGGATGTTTTCTTTCATTGTTGCCATGTTAGTTGAATACTAATTAGTCTTGATGTTGTGAATGGTTTGTGATTAGTATGCATTGTTGTGGATGCTTTGTTATGAATAGGAGATTTATAACTTCCACGGATTGACATTAATGGCATCTCCATGTGATTGTATACTTTGGTGCAGGGCTGCTTCTAGGCTTAGAGTTTTGTTATGGAGCTATGTGTAAGACCCCAATTTTAACCCTAAGATCCCTCATGCTACCTCATCATTTGCATTGACTTTGGGATCTCACCTTGGTATCCTCTTCATCCCTCATTCATTTAGGTATGCATTGGGAGAGATTACCAAGCACTTTTGAATGTATCGTACTTTATATTCTTTTGTTTACTAACCAAAATACCAAAAATATTTATATGTGTAGTTTCATTTCTTTTGTAGGTGTGTGTGTCCATTTGTGCCCCACCAAGTTCATATCTAGGGTTTGAGACCCTCAGTGCAAGAGATCAATCAAGAAAAGGTTCATATTTATTCTAACTATCATATATGGATCCCCGTGCTCTTTAATTGTCATTTTGATCAAGAATTCATCAAGAGTTTGGAGTTTGTTTGTCTTGGAAGCCCTAATTCATCTGGGTATCTTGCGTGACTTCCTCAGCAAGTTTATTCACCAATTGATCAAATATCTTAAGGTATACTTTATTATACATCATGTCAAGCATAGATGATCCTCCATGAGCCCCCAAAGATCAAAGTTCATATCTGGTACATGCCCTTACAAGATAATTAACAAGAGAAGGTACCCAATTGCTTATTGGGTCCTGAGTGGTGAGGAACGAAATGGTTGCATTTGGGCAGCCATTGATAAATGCCTTTAGGAACTAAAAATCTCCTAAACCTACATTTAGCAATGGAGTGGCCTTTCTTGCAACAATAAAGACAAGAGAACTTTTCATTTTGATTGCTTTTGCTATCTTCATCCTTTACAACGTATTTATATTTTTGATATGGGTTAACCATACTTTTTCGAAAATTTGATTTATCGATAGCAAAGGTAATCTTGGGCTCAAGAGCCTTGTCAAGTTTGGCTTTTAGGTTTCTTACTTCACCTTGCCAAATGTAACAAGTATCACACCCAAAATTCATCATTCTAGTTCTAAGGTCCTCATAACTTGTTTTTGTGCTTTCCACTATAGAAGCTTTAAGTGCCTCAAGTTTCCTTTCGGATTGTTGAATTTTATGTTCCAAATGTGAAAAAAATTCTTATTTGAGGCAAGCCTTTTAAAGGCCTCTTTCGCTTCATAGTGTAAAGTATCAAAAGCAGTTTGCAATTCGTGATGAGACATACTAGAGGATTTTTCATATTTAGCATGTCGTACCTGTTTCTTCTTGTTCTTTTGATGAGCAGAGAGACATAGATTTGCATTTTCATCTTCATCACTAGAACTTTCATCATCGGAGGAGTCGCTATCGCTTTCCCAAGCTATGTATGCCCTCCTTGGCTTTGATGGTTTCTTGTGTGATTTGTATGATTCTTTTTCTTTTGTCTTCTTGTTCATCAGACAGTCCGGTTTGTAGTGACCCGACTTTCCACACTTATAGCACGACCCTCTAGTTATTTTTCCTTTTGAGTCATCATTTTTAGAGTACCTAGATTGTTTCCGGAAGTTTACCAAGTTCTTCTCGGAATGTTGGATGCCTTTCTTTCTCACGTAACAGTTGTAGCGTTTAACGAACAGCCCCATATCTTCACTCTTTTCCTCTTCTTCTTCGTCGCTCGATGAATAATCACTTTGCTCTTTTGCTTGAGACTTTGAGGAGGAAGTCTTTAGAGCTATTGATTTCTTTTCACTCACCTTTGCTTTGTCCTTCTTATCTTTCTTTTCGTGTTGTTCCAAGCTTAAGAGAACTTGTTCGTGCTCTTGTAGTTTACCAAACAATGTTGTCAAGTCCAATGTGGTAAGATCATTTGCCTCTTTGATGGCGGTCACTTTCGGCTGCCATTCCCTATTAAGACATCTCAAGATCTTATTAGTAGCAATATCATTGGAAACAGGCCTACCAAGTGAATGTAATCGATTAATGAGATGAGTGAATCTCTTTTGCATGTTAGCAATGGTTTCCCCTTGCTCCATGAAAAAGAGATCAAACTCTTGTGTTAGTGTATTGATTCTAGTCAATTTAACATCATTCGTCCCCTCATGGGCAATTTGTAGTGAATCCCACATAGCCTTAGCAGTAGGACAATGGGATACACGATAGTATTCATCTACACCTAATGAGGAGATTAGGATATTTTTGGCTTTCCAATCATAATTGTATTTCTTTTCATCATCATCGGTCCATTGTGCTTCGGGCTTAGGCACCAATTCGTTGTTCTCATTGGTCATGGTTATTTGAATTGGACCATTGAGAATAACGTTCCATATTTTTCTATCTATGGAATTTATGTGCACCCGCATACAGTCTTTCTAATAACTATAATTTTCACCATTGAAAACGGGAGCTCTATTGTAAGCCCCTTTAGGTTCGTTAGCCATTTTCTATCAAAGTTATATTTTGAAGCACGGAGTGAACCGGAGCTCCTGATACCACTTGTTAGACTATGGCACGGATCTAGAAGGGAGGGGGAGTTGAATAGATCCCAATTAAAAACTTGAGTCGGCGCTACCAATTTAAAGATTGGTTTTGAAAATTTGTTTTAAGTGCGGAAGCGGCCAAGGAAAAATGTTAGTCTAAAACGAACCGTTATTGGAAAACCGGATATGCGTTAAGCTAATGGATTAAAGATAAAGTGAAATACAAATCACTACACTATTTGCACAATCAATGATATATTTCACTTACTAGCAAGCCTAGTTCCAATGATCCAAAATACCAAATTAAACTAGATGCAAACTTAAGACAACTTTGGCTTATGCAAATTAACAAACACTTGGTGTGCATAAACACTCCAAGTGATATTTGAGTTGAGTAAGTAATTCAAATTGACCTAGTACAATATACTATTGTACTTTGTTATTCAAACAGGAGTTTTAATCTCTTACTCAACTTATATCAATGTTTGGTAAAATTGCTTAAACTAAAATCACTTAATTTTTAAGCTGAAAAACAATTATGCTGAAAATTAAAGAAGACAGAGATTTGATGAGGCAGTTCCTCCGCCGTCCTCGCTTCGGGGTACGTCTGCCCTCAATTCTAAAATTAGAATTGAGATGATTAATTAGATATCACCTGTGAAATTTAACCGTTTATACAAGGATTGCAAAGCAAGTAAACAACAGAACTCTCAATGTGTTGAATGATGCTTCCTATCCTTGCTCCTTGATTCAAGATGAATCAAGACCTTCGATCGTTGTTGCTAGACCTCCGATTCCAGCCCCTTTGCTGAAGAATCTTCCGTTCTTCAAACCCTCGGCCCGGCTGATCTCAAACACAACGAATCGAACCTGAATCCTTCACTTCAATATCACCGAATCCGCTACTAGACTGAAGAAGACTTCCTCTTCTCAATCACCTTCGCTCAGCTGAATATTGATGAAGCAATTCGTCCAAAAACCCCCAAACACAAACTGGTCTTGGAGGACAAAACCCTAACGGTTTTATTCAAGAAAGAACCTGCCACAAGCTTCAACCCGAACCGGATTCTCCAATCACAGCTTCGAACCTTATCACCTTTAACCGAACACGAAGCACATCAAAAATGGTTGTGTGTAGTTGATGTGTTGTGAGATGTTGAAGATGAAGATGATGAATCTTGGACACCTATTTCACTCTTTCTTGTTTCCTTGAACACTTGAATTCAAATTGACAAATGTTGGTTGATAAAAGTGTTCTGACTTCTATTTATAGTAACAGCTTACCAACCAAAAATAACAGCTTTTCAAACAGTGGAAAATACTCAGAAAACTGAGTTTTCGCACGAGCGGTCGACCATAGGTCGGCGTGCGCTGACCCGTGGGAGATGCGCCGACCTCTATGGTCGACTTAAAGGTTTCATACGCTGACCCGTGGATAGCATCACTATGCCATGCGCCGACCTGTGGTCGACTCAAGCAAGCATGCGCTGACCAAACTCAAATTTGTCTGAGTTATGCGCTGACCCGTGAGCTGTGCGCCGACCCTTATGGTCGACTCAAAGTCTTCAAATCTGCAAAAAATTGTGTTTTGTGATTTTCATGTATTTCGTCATGATCACACTTTGTCCACATATGTTTTTAAGAATTATAACAGATTTAGATAAGTAGGAAAGGATATGATAAGTAATGTGTTGCATTTGTTTGTAGACGTGCATGGTGGTCATTTGTCATCATCAAAACTTGCGATTGTGCTTTGTCTGACACTTTGCCTTTACATCCGTGATGTTCTCCAATCCTATGTTCAGTTAGCTTAAAACAAGCGTTCATCTTCCAGAAAAGGATAGTGATGGTTTAAGGAACCCTACGAGAGTTTGGAGCGATAGTCACTCGCCTTTTGATTTTGTTTGCAGTCGCAAGGATTTGCTCTTGTTGAGGATTTTGATATTGATCCTCTAATTCTTTTGTTTTGTTTACCCTGATTTTGCCTGGGTTGATCCTTTGGGGCGGCCGCCCACCGGGACACCCTAATTTTTTCCTAAGTCAATCTTGTTTTCAAGTTCTTGACTTAGAGGGCTTTTCATTTGCTTCTGATTTTTTTATTTTTTTTCATCTTTTCTTTTTATTCTTGAGCAAATACCGTGACACTGCTTTCTCGATTTGTTGCACAAGTTATGACTATCTCACTTCTTTTGTGGATAAAAGATAACCATTCTGGATTCGTGATTCCATCGATTGATCACTTTATGGGATATGCAAATCTAAACTAACTGAAGACTACCTTTCCCCTGGTTAAACATGAGGGTTTCATGTGTATAAAGAAAGAAACTCCTACTTCAAGGCCCAAAGGGGTTGACTAGGGATTAACTTCCTTATATCTCTGGTGTTTAGGGATTGAACAATGCCTTACATCATCAGTACGGTCTTATTCAAAAGCATACATGCAATGATCTTGCGCATTTTTAATTGCATCATTCTCTTTCGATTTTATTTGAACAATAGTATGATAGTGATAAAATTAAGTATGAGTGAACACGAATGGATTTAAGCAAAACATGCACGTTTATTTCATTATTATTATCATCTGAAAACCAAATAAGTTTTATAAATGAACAACACGTAATAAACAAGAAAAGATTACAAATGAGACATGATTGAATCAATATGATATTGCTAGCCTTGATACTCCTCTGAAGAAGCAACTGAATCTGAGCAATCCTCACCATTAACCGCATTCACGATTTGTCAATAATGGTCTGGCAACGGGTTGGTTATGACATTGGGTCCTTCCTCAAAGAATGACAAGACCTTCTGATCAATTAACTCTTGCACTTTAACTTTGAAACTCCAACAATCCTCGGTAGAATGCCCTTTATGTCCAACACGATAAGCACATGGGGAATTAGGATCGTCTCTTACATGATACGGGAAAATGGCAAGCAAAATCTCCATTGGTACGACTGCCCCTTACGGAACAAGATATGGAAGTAATCGAGTATATGATACAGGGATCTGGTCATGCTGAGGACACTTCTTGTTGCGATGTCTGGTTTTCCTCTGCCTTCTATGGTTATGTGACATAATTTATTGACTTTTAAGAATTTGAGCCTGAGGAGAATGCTGATACTGGGATGTAACACCATGAGGGTATGAGTAGCATGGCATATGCATCCAATGTACTTGCAACGGAGGATAAATCGGAGGAATAGCCATTGGTTGGAACATTTGAGTTGAGTGCCCCAAGCCAGGATTGACCATCTAATGAGAAGTATGACCATGATGAATCCCAAACGGGACATAGGATGCCCCAGTATAGGCGTACTAAAGTGCAACAGCATTAGAATATGATGCCCCGAGATAGGCCAACTGCATTCGAGGGTGGTATCCTTGATTCGGGTACTGCATAGCAGGTGAAGGAACTTGCACATGAATCGGAGGACCCTTGTATTTGGACTCCTTCTTAATAAGAACCTTTGCAGTCATGGGTGTAAAACACAACCGATTTCGATCGATAAGTTCTTGAACTTATCTTGAGAACATGACAAGCTTCTATAGAGTTCCCCACATATCCAACATGGTATTCACACGTGGCGTGAGGGTCATGCTCACAGTAGTAGGGAAAGTTAGCAAGCTCGATTTGTTTAGGCACAATTGCCCCAGCGTTAACCAGTATAGGTAGCATATATGCGTAACTCACAGGAATTGGATCATAGTGAGTACATATCCTTTCTTGATCGTTGTTTCCTTTGCTTATTTGCTTCAGTTTCTGGTTGCTTTGAGCAGGTCTCTGATGTGGTAGCCAACACTGTTCTTGAGGAAGAAGTGGCAAAAAGCTCGCAACCACCTTTTGTTTGTTATCTTTCTTCAGACTATCTTCAATATGCTTATCAATCACAACCTGATTTGGGAAGCTTATCATCATTCTATCCAAGAATAGCCCCAAAACCATGTCATCTCTGTCAGTGCTCTTAGTCTATTCCATGATCCTCGGATGACTGCTGTCGGCGAATCGTTGTCTTTCTAACAGAGGAACGGATAGGGTGAGTTTTCTGGTTAACATGCATGAAATACAAATCAATGAATGCATATGTTGGGAATGAAATGCAAATAATTATGCAACACCCATAGATTCAAGGACTTGGTAGTATAATAACCCATGTTCAAAGCTCCAACATCTGTATAACAATGCAATAACATAGGTTAACAACACCAATAGTCTAGATAATCGGTGTATACTGCCTGATGCATGATTAAAGGTTCAACGTCTATGAGAATAAAGGTATGTAGAGTCTATGGTTTCCTGCAAGAAAAACCCATATCCCCCTCACAAGTATGGATTAAGCTCCAAGGTGGTCCCTAGAAGGTCTCCTAGAGTCATCGACTCGAAATGGAAATACCATGCCGTAGTGAATGCTCACAGGACAAAAGTACTTTCAAGTGAATCTAGTATCGGTGTGGTTCTTGTGACAACCCAACACGCGAAACGCAAGTGTACACGACTATCCATGAGTCTATCTTATGTGTATACTATGCTCGGTTATAGAGCTTCTCTTTCATATAATCTATCCCAAACCCAACAGAGAGTATAACAAATAATATCCATAATATAAAGCAATAAGAAATGCGATAAATAAAGCGAGTAAATACATAAAGTTAAACACCTGAACTAATGGAGAAGCAATCAAAACTAGGCTCGACTCCTACCTGGTGAAGCAAGGACTCCTTAGCAGATTCGCCAGCTGAAGCTGGGGATGCTCAAGAAGAAACCCCTAACTACAAGCAAACTCCCTAGGAGAGTCACCAGTTGAAGCTGAGGATTCTCAAGAAATACCCCTAACTACAAGAAAACTCCCCAGCAGAGTCGCCAGCTGAAGCTGGGGATGCTCAAGAAGAGACCCCTAACTTCAAGCAAACTCCCCAACAGAGTCTCCAGCTGAAGCTAGCGGAAATATACTAGAATGTATCGCACGCTCGAACATATAATAGAGTCGCCATCAAACGTTATTTATCTCCAAAGGGATGGGAAAAGATCGATAAAACCCATGGGAAAGAGATATGCGGGGTAAGGAAGTCGGTTATGCAAGGGGAAGGTATTAGCACCCTAAACACCCATGGTACTCCATGGGAACCCGTTTTGATTGTTCTCGCTCGAATAGGTGTGATATCTGAAGATTACTCGCAAAAGAATGGGGAAAGGGATGAGAAATAGATAAAGTGCTCGGTGAGGATTGAGGCCCTCATGCCTACGTATCCTCATAGTGCAATGAGGAATTCAGAGCTTCGTAGTTCAAGGAACTAGAGGCAGGAGGTGGAAAGGAATTGTAATCAAAGTATGGTTTGAACCAAAGGATAGTGTTTTGAACTCCAACAAGGGTGAAAAGATGAACCCAAGAGTAAGGTGGCTATTACCAGTACGTGGGCTAGTAAGACCACCACTATAGGGTAAAGCCGAAAAGACAAAGAAATATGTGTTTGCGCACAGTCTCAAACATCTCTTGGTTCACAAGGTGACACAAGAAGGAGCACAAAGAGGTAGTGTATTTGGCTCGAAGATAACTGGTATATCACCTGGAGTGAATGAAGGTAGGTTATGAATGCATTGTGGAGATGAACGGAATGAAGTGACCAAAGTCACAAAATTGGATATTTGGTGATAAGTGACTGAAGAAGTATAATTTGAAATCGAAAGGTGAAAGTGTATTGGAATCCATAAGAGAAATGGGATTTGTACCATAAAGGGAAATAAATTTAACTCATATGTGGACTAGTAGGACCGCCACTATAAGGTGATTAGCCAAAAAAGGAGGAATTAAGTGTTTGAGGGTGTAACCCAAACAACTCTAGGTAGAAATGAGGATTATACGCTAGGCGTCCCAAAAGGATGTATATGGATGTCCAAAGAAAGTGTATTTCAACGTCAAAGAAATAATGTGTCACAGGGTGAACGATTTATAATTGAAGGTAGGTAATGAACAGTTAGAGATATGAGTGATGCCCTAAGGCAGAGGAAGGAATAATTAGAAGTATGCTCGCCAATGATTCACATCCTCGTGCCTACTATTCTCATCGTGTAATGAGAAAGTCAGAGCAATCGTAGTTCAGAACCACGAGAATAGAGAGAGAGAGAGAGAGATATACAGTGATGAAGAGTATAATTTGTACCAACAGAAAGGTATTTGTCCAAGCAATTAGGAATCACAAGACAAACCCAACTTCAGAGATTAACTGCCATGAAACAAGGAGAGAGAGATATTTGTCTAAGCAATGGGGACTCACAAGACGAACCCAATTCAGAGGTTAATGGCCATGAAACAAAGAGAGAGAGAGAGGTATTTGTCTAAGCAATGGGGACTCACAAGACAAACACCACTTCAAGGAATGATTGCAGTACTGTGTAGTACATGGAATAATGTATCACTGGATGGGGAACAAATAGTTCGAGATCAAATAAGGACAGTATCTTGGATCCAAGAAGGAGATAGACTCTGAATCGAAGAGCAAGGTAGGAATTTACCAGTACGTGGGCTAGCAAGACCACCAATATAGGGTAAAGCAAAAAACAAAGACTGAAATAAGTGTTTGGGCGTAGTCCCAAACAACTCTCGATTGATGAGGTGGACTGCCGCTAAATCGTCCTAAAAGGATAGACAAGGAGTCCAAGGAGAAGTATGGTTGATCTCAAAAATATGGTGTTGATAGAATGAATGAAGAATGATTGATTGATAAATAGGGTATAAATAGATAAGATAGCTCGCGAAGAAACTGGATTCTCCTGCCTACGTATCCTTATAGTGCAATAAGGAAATCAGAGCTTTCGTAGTTCAGCCCACTAGGGCTGAAAACAAGGTGATTAAGGAGGCAAGAAAAGATGATTGAATGGTTGAATTGAAGTGATTAGAATGGAGAATGAGTAGACTTGATAGTTAATTGATAAGGATCACACTAAAGTCTATTAGTAAAGGTGGATACGATAAGCAACGAGCCAAACGTCTCGCACCCAAAGATATCCAAAATGAGTGTAAGAAAGCTCCAGAATCATTCCTTCTTTACTACTTAAGGCTCGTGGCATGCAATTATCATCCTAACTTTCAAGTGGGGAGAGGGGGATCTTTGTTGTTGTTTCTTGTATTGATGAAGACCTTATTAATCGTTTGATTCGAATTGCACTAAAGTCTATGAATAGAGGTGAATACGATGAGCGATGGGTCATTCATCCCATACCCAAGGATATTCAGAATGGGGGTAAGAATTCTCCAGTCTCACTCCTTCTCTATTGCTTAAGAGTCGTGTCGTACGACTCGATTCATGATTGATAAGCTGTTCATGTAGTCTTTGCTTTCATTTGCAAAAAGGGAGAGACTTGTCAATCTTATGATTAGAATTGTGCTAAAGTCTATGAGTAGAGGTGAATACGATGAGCGTTGGGTCATTCGTGCCATACTCAAAGATATTCAGAATGGGGGTAGGAATTCTCCAGTCCCACCTCTTCTCTATTACTTAAGGCTCATGCCACACGATTCTAACTTTGATTTAACAAGCTCTTGTAGTTTTCCACCTTTGGTTTCTTGTATTATCCACTGCTTGGTATGACTGAGGATGCCTTGATTGATGATCTTGACTTGAGGCTTCGAGCTCCACAGTTTAGAGAGAAAAGTCTTATTAAATGACCAAGGGTCTTTTGGTCATTCAAATTAGACTGTGGGATTATACAAGTTCAAAGGATTTAATTGATCAAAATTACTTTTGATCGATTTGAATCATGAGTTTGATTTTATTGGGAAACTAGGTTTGGACATATTCTAATGGTTAGAATTAATCAACTAATCTAAGGGATCAAATTAATATATGGTTCATACTTGATTAAAATTCTAAGGCAACATGCAATTGAAAATTTGATAAAAAGTTCTAAGTCAAAATTCCTAAGGGAGCATGTCAAGTAATTATGTGGTTGAAGTACCAATATAACCCCTAAAGGGTAAAATAGTCATATCACAAAATATTCGATATTGGATTACATTCTACTTATGAAAATCAATTAAAATCAATTAAATCCTAAACAATTATAATTATTCTAAAAAACCTAGGAGATTATTTAATTCCAATTAATTCCTAATTTTCTAAAAAAACTCTGAAACGCTAATTATTTAATTCTAACTAAACAAAATATATTTCCAAAAAATCCAATTAAATCCCCCAAACACTAAATTCTAATCTCTTCTAATGAACCTAATTAATCAAGACTCAAAACCTAATCATACTAAGAGATCAATATTTCTAAAAGCCTTTTGGACTAATCAATTCTAAATTCTTCAAATTAATCTAATTAAACTAACATTAATTAAACTAAAATTCTAAAAACTCTATCCTCCTAATTAGCTAATCAAGATTAAAATCTAACTAAACTAACCTAATCCTTAGTTAACACTACATATGCAAAGAAACTATAACCTGGGCTTTTTGAAGGAAAGAGTGCAGTTGGTGATATGGCCATTGCAGGGCCCAAACGAAGCCTATCAGAAAATTTTACCCTATACCCCTACAATTGTACCCATACCCCTACATTTAAATTTTTTTGACCAAAATACCCTCATATAAATAGGGTATATTTTCCGTTTCAAAATTTTTTTACCATTTTCGTTGAAGACTTCCGGAGAAGAAATTTTTTTGGCGTTTTTGCATTGTATACCGGAACACTTAAGAGTAAGTCTTCCGGTTTGAAACGTGTATACCGGAACACTTCTCTAAAGTGTTCCGGTTTGTTGTTTTTTATGGACACTGAACCGGAAGTCTTCTAGAAAGTCTTCCGGTTTGTATACTTGTATACCGGAACACTTTCTTCAAGTCTTCCGGTTTGGATGATGTGTACCGGAACTCTTCTTTGAAGTGTTCCGGTACGTAATTTTTTTTTTATCAGATGTTGTATCTCACTCCTTGGGCCTCTTATCTCTTTTTCTATCACACTCTTATGCTTGTATACTTGCGTAATACGAGTGACATTCTCAGGAAACTTGTCTTGCAAGGAAAGCAAAATGTTTCTAGGTGCTAAACGACTGATAATAACAGTTACTTTATTGTCGATTCCAACCTCTTTAATCCATCTGATAACCTCTTCTCGTGTACCAAATCTTTCCGTCGTCATAAACGCATCAGTAGTATCTACACATATTTTGGGAAGATTTTCCATTTCTGTAAAAAAAAAAAAAAAAAAAATTAAAAAAAAAAAAAAATTAAAAAAAATAAAAAAAAACACGTACCGGAAGACTTAAAAAAAGACTTCCGGTACACAAAAAAAGCAAACCGGAACACTTCTCCAAAGAGTTCCGGTATGCAATTTTTTTTTGAAATTTTTTTTATGTGAACCGGAACTCTTTCCTTAAGTGTTCCGGTTTGCTTTTTTTGTGTTCCGGAAGTCTTCCCAAAAGTCTTCCGGTTTGGAAAAATACATACCGGAAGTCTTTTTGCAAGTGTTCCGGTGCGAGGGGTGTGAAAGTGTAATTTTTGTAATTTTCAACTGAATGGTAAAAATAAAATGGTAAATTGGTTAAAACCAATTAAGGGTAAAATGGGAATTTTTAAATTTTTGTAGGGGTATGGGATTAATTGTAGGGGTACAAGGTAAAATTTTCAGCCTATCAATGGGGGAAAATGGATCATGTGAAAAACAACCTGTTTGGGCCAAAGGCCCAAGTCTTCAAAAAATCCCAAACCGGGTCACCAGAAGCCAAAACATGCATAAGGAGCGTGAGGACCTAACGTGAATGCGGCCAAGAACTCCATTTTTGTGTAAGCGTACGTTCGAACAAGGATTCATTCATGGGACCACGCACGCACGACTCAACACTTTCCTCACTCGATTTTGCACTGTCGACACATAATCATCAATACAAATACGAGGGCTCACTTCAACCTATCATAAAGGATCAACAACAAAGAACGAAATTGCGTTCAACCTCATCGTCAAGTTGTAATCGAGGCCGACTCATCTACGGTTTGTTTGCACACGGAATCGAGGAGGAAGAAATATGGATAAAAATGGTGGTTGGAAGCAAGACTCACTGAGACTCTTCGATATGATGATCACAGGTTCGTGATTCCTTTTCTCTCCAACCTTTTCCTTCTTGATTTCTTCTTCTTCTATTTTTGATTTCTATTTCCGCTTGTGTTGTTCTGGCTATGCTCCTGTTGCTTCTGAGAATTTCTTCTGTGAAGCCCTTCCTTCTCTTATTCCCGTTGTGTTCCTCTGCCCCCTATGAAGAAGTGCAATACCAGTATTATTTAAAGAGGTTTATTGCAGGTTTGATTAGAAGGTTGTTACAGAGTTGACAGTGGCATTTGGATGATTAGAGGTATTTTGTTATGAATTGTGTGAGAAAATGGAGATTGAGGGTTAAAAGAGTTGGAGAGGTTGCGGATTGGAAAAAGGATCCCCCTCCCTCCACGGGTGAAGATTGGGATGATGCTCTTATATCCCTCCACCTATTGTGTCTTATCATTCTCTTATCACTTTCTCACCAGATTCTGTTATAGCTTCTGAAACAGTTAGAAAACAGTTAGAGTGGTTACAAAGTTAGTTGTGAAAGCTGCGAGTTGTTGTGTGCACTGCTAACTGTTTTTCACTAGTTTGGACCTATTAGTTATGTTAGGACTGGTATATGTTAATTTTCATTTAAACTTCAGTTAACTTTGCTTTTTTTGGAAGGTCTGTTAACTAAGAAATGTCCTGCCGCTAATGAACCAGTTTTTTTTGCAGGTTTCGTAAGGCATTTTGTTTGGTGTGGCAGACTGGTTATGGTCCAATTGTGTAGAAGCTACCCCCTTGCTTTCACATGTGATAACGATGTACACCGACTCGGCCCGTGGTTTGCGGTGGATTCCGGTTCAGCTGCGGGATTGCGGTGTAGTACCTGTCTTGATTAAGGACTAGTTATCTTCCTTCTTTTTTCAAAACGCAATGGACCATTACGCTTTATTGTGATTTTGTCAGAATGATTGAATTCTTTTGAGAGTTGTTATAGGTTGTTTCAAAACTCTATTTGGATGATGGTTTAGGATGACTTGTTAGCAACTGTTATGATTGAACCTTTAAATAGAAATGGTTTTACAGGTTGCGAAGGATAATTCAAGGTTGTTGGAAATCGGTTTGGTTTTTGGCTGTCAGTTGGGAAGAGGAGCTTGGATTCTGTTTTCAAATTCTCTTAGAAATCGGTTATTCTAAATAAATTTTGTTGTGCAATTCTTTGGGTTGTCAGATTTCATTTCCATGTTCGGCGAATACCTCGGTTGTTTTGGTCTTAATGTTAACAACTCTGCAGGTTGATGCTGTTTGAGATTTTGGAGTCCATTGTGAGCAATGCTTCACACAATGAACAACATGAAGGTTACCAATGGATGTTTGTGTGTGGACTTGGAAAGTCATGAAGAAACGAGAATATATTATATAATATTATGCATGAGACCTTGGTGTTTTGTATGCCATATGTAATGGATCATGTAGTGTATATATTGGATCTTGATTGTAATTTTATCTTTGGTTACAAAAAACTTGAATATATGTACTTGGATTGTTGGATTTATAATAGGAAATGGAATGAGTTTATGGACATCAAAGGAATATTGTAAAATGAATGGCATTGTGATTTAAATGATGAAAGAATGGAAACGGATTTGAATGTCATTTTGAATGGTTTTAAATGTTGGTTTGGAATTGCTTAGAAATGTGAACGCTAATGAATGGTAATGATTGATAATGTCATGGTTTTAAAATCAAATTGAATGTGAAAATTGAAATTAGAAATGGTTTTAAAGGCCTATGGTTCATGATGAATGGTAGAAAGGTTTAATGGTTCATGTTTGTAATCCGGTTGACTTTGGTCAAAGTTGATTTTATTATTTTCTCATGGAATGGACATTGTGATGAATTATAAATGATTTTGAATGAATGTGAATGGTTTTGACTTGATCTTAATGCTTGGAACTGAATCTTGAATATGAATGGATTTGTAATGGACATGAATCAGGACTTGTAATTGGCTTTGAATTGGATTAGTCAAACTAGGGTATAAAATGAATTATATGATATGGCTAATGGACTTGAACAAACCAAACCCATAATCTCATGAAATCAAACCTTAGATGAATGATATATGGCAAGACTTGAATGTGAATGGACCATGATCAAGCCAATGGACATGTATAGATTATACAAGACTTAAATGAACTCTTAAACCTTAGCCAAGACCAAGGTGGACAATGATTATGACTTAACGAAAGCTCCATGAACAAAAACCAAGGCAACAATATGAATAAGATATTGAATGGGACACACCTTACATGATGAAGGTGAGACCATATTAGGGCTTTGATGAGTAGAGGTATGCCCTCACTGAGGTCTCTCGATTCCAGGTTCAAGAAATTGGGGTTGCTCTTGTCACCAGATGGAAAATTGTGTCACAAAGCACTTAGGACCAAATCCCCCTTGATTAGGGTTTCAAAATAAATGAAGCTCCATCAACAGCATATCCAACCAAAGCCTCCCCCCCCCCCCCCCCCCAATTAGGGTCCAGAAGTAAAGTCAACAGTCCACAAAGTTAAACACCAGACCTCATGGAATGAAAGCTAATAATTATGGTTGAGATGCCCCTATGAACATCATAGTGTAGGCTTCAAAAGTCAAGGTTCCAAAGAGTCAAGCGTTTAGGGTTTCAACCCATATTTATGAAGGTAGATAAAAACAAGAGGGGGGGGGGGGGGTTGAATTATTTTGGAAAATAAAAACTTTTTATGAACTTAGACACACGCAGAATAAAAGGAATTCAATATAGAATTTTATACTGGTTCGCTTGAAAATCAAAGCTACTCCAGTCCACCCGGCCAAGGTGATTTCGCCTTCAAAAAGGACTTAATCCACTAATCTTGAAAGATTACACAAACAACTGTCTAAGAGAAATAATCCCTTAACCCTCTCAAGTATTAAGACTACACAGAGTCACTTGAGGAAATATCTTAGCAACGATATGATTTGTAATGAACAATGCTTCTAACAATAAGCAAATATTACAGAATATAGGAGCACGAAATGTTTTCATGTTAGAGCAAAAACTCGTAAGAGAGTGAAAAGAAAGTGATGGAAGAGATGTATTCTCGTGTATCAGTGTTGTTGACTTGTGAAGCATTCCATCCTTTTTATAGGAGATTGAGATGATCGTTGGTAGCTGTTAATGACATAATCTTAGTCATTGAAGAATGATTAATGTCATTACTCTCCTTGTTCTTTCCAAAGCAGCAAAGGGAGCGTCATATCTTCCTTCTAAAAATAGTTTCTTTCCAAAGACAATTTTCTTCAACGTTAAGTTTCCTTGAGTCAGCGAATTCTATAGTCAGAGTCTTTATCTTGTAATATTCGTCTATAAAGGATGCTTGTATCTGACTTTATCAGAGTTATTCTTTATTTGACTTCTTCAGAGCGTACGTCTTCAGAGTCTGGATTCATTCTTTTCTCTCAGAGTTTCTGACTTCTTTAGTTTAGCTAGCGCCTGTGTTGGATCAGAGTCAGAACTTTCTGGTTACGTTACTTCTGAGTAGTATCTTAGTGCTTGATTCTGTATCTGATGATTGTCTATCTGATTGTTTTGATCAGAGTCCTGCACACTTAAAAAAATTTCGTTAGGGTACTAGTTTTGTTTCATCCTTTGTTATCATCAAAATCTTAGAGATAATGTAGAACTAAATTCTTTCTTACAATTTAATCATGAATGAATGATGCACATGAATGAGGTACGGATGAGCATGGATGGGTCTCAAGTTATAAGTCAACTGAAAAGAAAAAAGGGAGGGCAAATTTTGAGGTACTACAATAGGCAATAAGATTGAGTTGCTTTGAGGTCAAATCAAAGCAACTCAATTCAGACTCCTCAATTTTCAATTTTGTGTATCTTTTAATATAATGAGAATTGGAGAATTTTGAGGGCAGATTTGGATTCCTGGAAATTTTCTCTTCAAATTAGTGTATGCACTTTTTATTTTGGTGAAGGTTGATGGTGTACCAGTCCGATGAGGTCCACCGGAGAAGATGATCGGAGCCCTAGCTCCGGTGGTGTGTTTGCATCCTCCCATCCCTTTGATCATGTCTAAACGTTTTAATCCTGGCCCTTGGTTTGCATGACCATGTTTGTAGCGCGTTTGACTAGTGTGTTTGATGGACACCACACGCATAGCCATCAGATCTGCCAACTCAATTAATGAGGGAGATCTGATGGGCCATGTTTTTTCCATTTTATTTTTAATTCTGATTTTATTTTAAATACCTCTATTTTATTTAATTCATATAAATTTCATTTTTAATCCAAAAAATATGGGAGTTTCTCAAAAAATATTTAAATATTTTCCTCTTTATATTTTGAATTAAATTTTTTTTTTGGATTAATTTTGATATTTTTTGTGAATTAAATGATTTTTGACTTGTTTTTAAATATTTTAAAATACCTCTGACTTTCCAAAATTTATGAAATTTTTTGTCTAAGGTCCTTTGATCTTGCTTGACCTAGGATAAATCCGTTGGCCATTTTTTTGGTGATTTGAAGGGATTTGAGTTTTTGTCCATTTAAAATGCATTTAAATTCATTTTAAAAATGATTTTTATTTGTTTATTTGATTAAAAATATTGTTGAGGCATTTAATTGATCTTGTGATGTTTGACTTTCTATTTGTCCTTGATCATGGTTGATTTGAACTTCCATTTGATCAATACTATTGGATTTAGGGGGTTGATGAAATATACATTTCATCTCTCAAAATGAATGGATAATATTGATCAGATGAAATTCCTCCTGTGATCAATTTGAGTTTCTATTTCCGCTTCCCTTTTCATCTTCATTCCTATTCTTCCCCAATCCCCCATTGACCAATGAATTCTCTTCATGTCTATTGCTAGTTGATTCATTAATAACTTTGTGTCAGATGAATCAACATGAGCTTGCCTGAGATAGGTCCTTCCCACTTTATGTTTGTGTGTGGTATGGTTTAGGAGCTTGGTTATTTGTACCAAGCCTCTAACATGCATTAACACCAATATATTTATTGCCCGACCTTAGATAGTTGTAACTGTTGGTGTAAGCCCTAGAGGCCAATACGTTTTGGTACTTGTATCGAATTATTTATTAATAATAAAAGGCATTGTCTTTATTATGGTTGATTAATAAAGTCCCTGGAATAGATAGTCCGTTTAATGTATTAAGTGTGACTTAATCATGAGAACACATTAAACATAATGACACTATTCTTAAAGTATCCGTAGTCGAGCTTTAGTGTGAAGTGGGATAACATTAAAGCATTAAAACTATTATGTTTGTAGGCTGATGATCACATCTCATGGATCATGGATAAAGAGTTATCAAGTCTTAAACATAGGTATGAATATTAGGAGTAATATTTATACCGGATTGACCCGCTATGAGAATACTATATAGAAAGTTATGCAAAGTGTCATAAGTTATTCTCATGGTGAAAATGGTGTATACCACTCTTCGACCTGAAACCACTATGGACCCTAGATGTAGAGTCGAGTGCTTTATTGCTGATCCAACGTTGTCCGTAACTAGATAACCATAAAGACAGTTGATGGGTACTCCACGAAGCATGCTGAGGGACATGAGTGACCTAGATGGAATTTGCCCGTCCTGCATAACAGGATAAATGTCTATGGGTCCAATATTAAACTGGACAAGGATGACACGGTCTATGCCTTGTGTTCAATATAGACATAAGGGCAAAAGGGTAATTATACACATAAGTATTATCACAGAAGGTTTTGTCAGATCACATGACATTTTCGTGTCTTGGGTAGCAGTGATGTGTTGCTAGATACCGCTCACTGTTTATTATGTTAAATGCGTGATTTAATATAATTGCCAACGTCACGAAAACCTTCAGGGTCACACACAAAGGACGGATTGATGAGAGATAGAGTAACTAAGGAATATCGTAAGGTACGGTGCCCTTAAGTGAATTATAGAACATCGTAAGGTACGGTGTACTTGAGCAGAATACGAAATATGGTAAGGTACCATGGGCTTAAGTGATTTTGGGCATATTATAAGATATGGGCCAAAATACACTTAAGTGGGCTTTTTAGCTTGAAGCCCACACAAGTGGTTCTATAAATAGAACCCTTGTGCAGAAGCATAAAGTTGATGTTGCATTATTTTCGTTTTCTCACTCTCTCTCTCTCACTCAAAGCCTTCATTCGTACCAGCTAACACTGAGACTGAAGGAATCTGTTCGTGTGGACTGAGTAGAGACGTTGTCATCGTTCAACGTTCGTGATCGCTCCGTGGATCTGCATCAAAGGTTTTGATCGTCACAAGAGATCTGCACCAAAGGTTTCAATCGTCACAAGAGGTAAATATTCTATCACTGATCATGACCATTCGTAAGGATCTCTAAAGGAGAAAATTTTAATTTCCGCTGCGTTTTGGACCGCAATTCTCCTTCAGTAACTTCTACATAAGTCCAATTACGATTGCTTAACATAGATCTAAATTTGTCCCAAAAGGCATAACATTATTGTAAGTGAGCTTGTAAGTCTCCCATTCTTCATGGCATTGTGTGAAGACTTGACATTTTTTCAATTCATGAGAGCTAGTGCCATACTTATTAATTTATCCAAGTTGGAGCCATTCTCATGGATGATGTCTTGGGTCATGTCTTCATACTTGTGAATGAATAGTTGATTGTTCTCCAAGGAATGACATAAACAATTAAAATTCTTCACTAGCATTTGACTATCCTTTTATTGACATTGATTTACTTTCAAGTCATTTACTTAATGCAATTTAAAATTCATTACCTTTATCATTCATTCCATTTTACATTTCATGCAAGATGTTTATGTTTCAGTCATTTTCACTTTGCTCACTTGGGCCATATTTTGTGATTGTATATATTGTGTGCTTTTGATTTTGTTCTGTTTATGGTCTTAGGACCTTAAAATACTTAATAAATAACAAAAAACCTAAAAAAAATCTTGGTGGACTGTTGGACTTAGAATAGGCAACCTCTTTGTGTTATGAGGACTTGGCCAATGCCACTATTTGAGATTGAGTTATCCTCAACTGTGCCTTTCATCTGAGGCAAACCTTGAGTTCCCTTGGTTCATCTGTTACCTTGTCTCTGTGCTTAAACTGTTATATTGTTATTATTATTGAGGTCTGATGATTGTTTCTGAGAGTTGGCTAAGGAATATTTCATCTGATACATTTTGAAGACATTGAAGACTGATAGCTATTGGAGTGCTTACTTGGATGTTATGGCTATCTTCTTTATTTTATGCCTTGGTCTTCATATTGTTGGATTGGATGCTTACTTATGCTTATTTCCTGCTCAAAAGTCCAAAGGAAATGGGTTTCTATCTGACATTTTTGTCTTGTGGATTGCATCCCATTGGTCAGACCTTTTCAACTCTTAACTTTTACTTTTTGTCTAGGATAGTCTCTTCATCTCCTCCCACTTCTTTAATTTAAAAACCTCTCCCTCTTTTCAAAAACTTTCTTTGTTTGTGTTTTCAACTTAGACATTTTTTAATGAGTAGAAACTTTGGCCTTATGCCAATGAATTTTTAAAACTTTTTCTTAATCAAATTTGTGAATGAACTTAACCATATTGAATTTAATTTCAAAAGAAAATAAAATAACTAACAACCCCATTCAAGTTTTTGGCCTTTTTGTGCCTTTTTCTATTAAACTTTTGTTAAAACCATTCACCAACTTCTTTGAAATTTTTACCACGAACTATGGGGTTTTGATCCCTCATTTTTATGTTGGCACGTAGGCATAAGACCAAAGGTCTTGTCAAACACAAAATATAATTAATGAATTCTTTTGTCATCCCCTTATTCCTTTTTTAGCAAACATCATTTTTCAACTAAAAACATTTGCACACAAAAAGGGCTCCCTAGGAGTACCTAGGATACTTTGGGTGTTAACACCTTCCCTTTGTGTAACCAATCCCCTTACCTGTAATCTCTGGAATTTTATTAGTTTTGATTTAAAAACTTCTTATCCTTGGGTTTTGTTCATACTTTTGCGTTTTTCCTTTGGAAACAATAAAAGTGTGGTGACGACTCTGGTTTTATTGACGTCGAGTTAACCAATAACCCGATGGTCATGAATTTACCGCTACAAAAATGAAGTGGCGACTCTGCTAGGGAGTAGTCCTCAATGGGCTTAGCCTACTTTTTTGTGTGTATTTATTTGTATTTGATGTTTATTTGTATATATTATTGTATGATACTTTATCTGCCGTGCTTGGTGATCTCTGTGTGGTAAGATAAGTTCTAACCCAAACTTGAGTGCGATTTAAGATAGGAGGGCGGTATAGTCATGTTGGCTTTGAAGGAGTAGTCCTGAAAGAGTTGACATGAGATCCCCCACTCAGTGGAGACCTCTTTGGAGTTACCGATGTCACACGAGTAAGTCGTGGATAGGCATTACTTTCTCTAATTTAGGGGTCCAAGAAGCTGAGGACCGTAGAGCATATAACCCAACTTGGCCTATTTTAGGACATAGTGCGAAGACTGTTCAAGTGTAGACTTGATAATAGTTGTTACGTGATACTACACTCATACGAGTTTCTCTTGAGAATACTATGGGTTGATGAGTCATTCATCCTAACCTATAGTATCCGATAGATGAGATCACGACTCTGGGAACTTTTTAGAACATGATCTACAAGTTTTTATCCGCAGTACACTCCTTTGGGATGGTTCTTAACCCATCTCCATGCTAGTGACTCGCAAAAAACCTTTTGATTCTTGGTTTATCTGATCAGTCTCGTCAATATCAATGGAACTTGGGTGTTGATAAGGTGAAAACCATAATCCACCAAAATGGATGATTGATCTTGATGATGACTCGACCCATCCCTTGACCTTTGTTTGTGTTTGCCTTATGTGTGATCCCTTGTGTGTGATTGTTGCATTCATGCATACATGCGCATCATAACATTCATCACAATAATAAAATCTCAAGGAAACTAAGGTGTATTTGCAAATGTTTTGAGATCATGGATTATGGACGAAGGAACACTAAGAAGTACAGTTTTAGGTGTCCCGATTGAAAGAGTTAAGGAAGTTGTCATCCTTTGTATTAAATCCCTTGGACTTCAAGCAACGTCATGGGAAGCTTTTGTCTGTATTGTCGACTGATATGGTTGAAGGACTTTTGAGTGTCTTGGTGCAGTTTTATTACCCTACCTACCGATACTTCACTTTTCCCAATTATCAGCTTGTGCCCATGTTAGAGGAGTATGCCCATCTCTTGGGTATGCCGTATCTAACAAAGTACCTTTCAGTGGATTGGAGGAGATCCCGAGATCTCAAGTATTAGTCGAAGCTATTCATTTGAAGAAATTTGAGATTGATGCCAATTTGGTGAAGAAAGGAGGGATTCTAGGGTTGACTTCATAGTTTCTCATTGGTAGCGCTACTGATTTTTCTCAAGATGGTAGCATGGGCGCTTTCGAAGCCATCTTTATATTGCTCGTCTATGGTCTAGCTTTGTTCCCTAACATTGACGATTTTGTTGATGTTAACGCCATTAGGATATTGTTGATTGGGAATCCTGTTCTGACGTTGTTGGGTGACATATATTTCTCTTTGCATATGAGGAATTCTAAGGGTGGTGGAACCGTTGCGTGTTGTGTTCCTCTTCTGTACAAGTGGTTTATTTCCCACTTTCCTCAGACACCTGCTTTCTTGGAGAACTAACAATGTCTATGGTGGTCTCAAATAGTTATGTATCTAACTAATGATGATATTGTTTGGTATGATTCTGCATTAGGTAGCTTGGATACTATTGACAGTTGTGGTGAGTTCTCTAATGTTCCTCTCATTGGTACGCAAGAAGGAATCAACTACAACCCAACATTGGCCCGTCATCAGCTTGGGTTCCCCTTGAGAGATAAGCCTAATAATGTTTAGTTAGAAGATCTATTCTATCAAGAGGGTAAAGATACCCTACATTTGAAGAGTAAAATGGTGTGTGCTTGGCACATTATGCATAAGAAAGGAAGATCCGAGCTTGGTCCATAGAACTATGTAGCTTTGGAAGCTTACACTATTTGGGTAAAGAAGAGAGCTTTGGAGCTCAAAATGCCATACACTTGCGAGAGACCTATGTTTGTGTTTATGGTTGAGCCATCAACTCTCCCTAACCAAGATGTAGAGTATTTAGAAGACACACTTGCCAAGATGAAGCAAGAGAGAGACTTGCGGGAAGAGTGGTTCCATACTTTAAAACGAAAGCATGTAGAGTTGTAGCACGAGTTAAGAGACAAAGATGTACTTATTAAGGTTCTTGAAGAGCGTGCAGTGAAGAGACAGAGAGAGCCAGCGGATTTATTTTTCTCTAGTATGACTCGTCCTCGAGAAAGCTCAGATGTAGATAGCTTTTGAATCAGAGATTCGACGCATCCGAAGGAAGTACACTCCCTTGGACAGTTCATCTAATGCAGTTTCTAAGGATCCTTAGGATGACATTTTCCTTTTCTCTTGTATTTATATATTGGTTTATGAAATTGTACTCAGTGTAATCCTTCCAAATTTTATGAATAAAAAGAGATTTTATGGTCAAAATTGCTATTATTGATTATTGTTATTAATCAAAATATTTACAAATAGGACCTTATATGTTCCTTGAAATAATATATATATATATTATATATATTATATATATATATATATATAATATGTAGTATATATATATATAATATATATATATATATATGTATATATTATATATATATATATATATATATATATATATGTATATATATATATATATATATATATATATATTATATATAATATTATATATATATATATATATATATATATATATATATATATATATATATTGCATTTCATGCATCATTTGCATAACGGGTTTCTTCAGCCAGATGTGTTATAGTTCTTCTTCTATGTATCAGACAAGCTGACTCATCACTATAACACTCGAGTTAATCACCTGAGAAGAATGAAGCACCTTGAACAAAAGAATAGAGAGCTTAAGAATGAGATTGCTAGACTTACTGCTCTGATGGAGTCTGTAATTGCTGCTCAGAAACAACCATCTCCGCCTCCTGCAAGTCCTCCTCCTCAGAGGATTGTTATTTCAGAGATTGCTTCAACATCTGTGCATGTTGTTGCTACTAGTCAGTCTGTGTCTGCCATGCCTGCTGGGTTCCTGTCAAGTTCAAGGTCCCAGACTTTGAAAAATATAAGGGGAATACCTGCCCTCTGAGTTATCTTGTCATGTATGCTCGAAAGATGTCTACTCAGACCGACAATGACCAACTACTCATCCACTACTTCCAAGACAGTATAACTGGTGATGCAGTCAGATGGTATATGGGCTTGGACAATGCTAATGTTTGTACTTTTAATGACTTGGGCGAGACTTTTGTCAAGCAATATAAGTATAATGTTGATATTGCTCCAGATCGGGATTAGTTGAGATCGATGTCTCAGAAAGATAAAGAGACATTCAAAGTGTACGCCCAAAGACGGAGAGAGTTGGTTGCTCAAATTATCCCACCCTTGGAGGAGAAAGAGATGACCGAGATCTTTTTGAAGACTCTGAGTTCATTTTATCATGAACACATGATTGCTAGTGCTCCTAATGATTTCACCGAAATGGTGAACATGGGGATGCGGTTGGAAGAAGGAGTTAGAGAATGCCGGTTGTCCAAAGATGAAGCGCCATCAAGCAGGAAATACGGTGGTAGTTTCTCCAAAAGGAAGGAAGGGGAAACTAATGCAGTGTCTGTAGGGAAGCAGAGAAGTCCTCTTGTGAGGAAGAATTCCTGGTCCCGTCAACATCATCATCATGTATCATCAGTAATTCCGGTATTTACTAATAATTTAGCAAATCAATCAGTTCTTGTTCAGCAACATCAGCAACAACCACAACAATGTACCAACTACAACAACAACAATCATCATCAGAATTTTGAGAGGAAGAAGGTCTATTTTGACCCTATTCCTATGACGTATGCAAAGTTATATCCTTCTTTGGTTGTCAAGAATTTAATTCAACCAAGGAATCCTCCACAAACTCCTGAACCTTTACCATGGTGGTTCAAGCCAGATTTGCATTGTGCTTTTCATCAGGGAGCTCCCGACCATGACTTTGAAAATTGATATCCATTGAAGTATGAGGTTCAGAAGCTGATCAAGAATGGTATGGTGTCCTTTAAGGACCGAGCACCTAATGTTAAATCCAATTCGTTGCCTGCTCATGGCAATGCTTATGTGAACATAGTAGATGGTTGTCTTGGAAACTTTAGGGTTTTTGATGTGCGTCGTATCTGGAGGTCGTTGGTGGAAATTCATAGGAATTTGTGCTTGGTAAGTGATTGTGAATATAACCATGATGGTTGTGTTATTTGTAGCGTCAACCCTCGAGGATGTGTAATTGTCAAGAGAGATATTTAGAAAGTGATGGATGAAAATGTTATTCAAGTTCAACAATCCAGGTATATGGGGAATGATGTAAATGTTATCGTACCAGTGTTCAAGACCCCCAAATGGGTAGTTATTCAGTTTGAAAGCAACATCAACAAGAATGTTAATATATCGGTATCACCATTGGTTATACGGTTAGCGGGCCCAGTACCCTACTCATCCGATAAAGTTGTGCCATATAAGTACAATGCCACCATGATTGAGAATGGGCAAGAGGTTCCTTTTCCCGCTGCAGATGTAGTGAAGGTGACCCGCAGTGCTCGTGTGTTTAGAATTATAACTCCTAAAGTTATGGAAGATGTTTCAGTGGGTAAGAAGGCAAAAGTTTCTGCAGTTGATCCAGTTAGTGCTCCAATTTGTCAGTCTGGTGAATCCATCAGGTTGAAGGCTAATGATGATGATGAGGTACTTTTTTTGATCAAGAGAAGTGAGTTCAGCATTATGGAGCAGTTGCTTCAAACGACTTCGAAGATTTCTGTGTTGTCATTATTGATGAATTCTGAAGCACATATAGAGGCTTTGCAGAAAGTGTTGGAATAAGCCTATGTAGAGCATGATGTTACTATGGATCAGTTCGACCATATTGTTGCCAACATTACCTCTTGTAATAATCAGAGCTTTTGTGATGAAGAACTTCCTGAGGAAGGTAGAAATCACAACTTCGCACTCCATATTTCAATGAATTGCAAAAAGGACGCTCTGTCCAATGTATTGGTTGATACTGATTCATCATTGAATGTGTTGCCCAAGTCAACTCTATCAAGACTGTCTTATCAAGGTGCCCCGATGAGGTACAATGGCGTGGTTGTTAAAGCATTTGACGGTTCCTAGAAAACTATCTTTGGAGAGGCGGACCTTCCAGTTAAGATAGGTCCGAGTGATTTTCAAACTACTTTTCAAGTAATGGACATTCACCCGGCCTACAACTGTTTGTTGGGAAGGTTATGGATCCATGAGGCTAGTGCCGTGATGTCTACTTTGCACCAGAAATTGAAATTTGTTAAGAACAGAAAGCTTGTCATTGTTGGTGGGGAGAAAGCACTTTTGGTGAGCCATTTGTCATACTTCATCTATGTGGAAGCTGAAGAAGAGATTGGAACGCCGCTCCAGGATTTGTCTATTGTTGATGAATTGAAGAAGACTGGGGCATCCATGTCCTCTTTAAAGGATGAAAAAGAGGTTATTCATGCTGGCAACACCAACAGATGGGGTCGCGTTGTAGAGGTTATTGAAAACAAGGATATAGTTGGTATGGGATTTCAGCAAGGGCCGTCCAACGACAACGTCAAGCCTATGCAAAAACCATAACAGAGGGTTCATTCATGAAGATGAACAACACTCACCTGTAATTATTGAAGACAGTGATGAAGACGAAGCTTGTGCCAACTTTGTGACACACGGCCAGACTTGTAACAATTGGGTTGCTGTAGACGTTCATATTGTTATGCATCATTCAAAGTAATTTGTTTTATTGTTTAATAAAAATCCTTCTCCTATGCTTAAGGGAGAAGTGAAACATTATTGGGGAATTTCAATATTATCATCAATATAAATATCATTTTATTCATCCTTATCTATGATATTTGTTTTTACTTTTTACTTTTCTAAAAAATGGTAATCACAAAAAATATAAATAAATAATAATTTTTCCCATATCTGCATAATATGTGTTTGCACCTCATTTCTCTAAGATCAAAATATCAAATCATTATGCAGATTGGTTCTCAAACCCACTGAACATAATGATCCTACTCCCTCTTCAAACTTTGATTTCCCTGTGTTTGAAGCTAAGGAAGAGGATGATGATGAAGAAGTGTCTGATGAGTTGTCCTGTTTGCTTGAGCACGAGGAAAAAGCCATTCGGCCATTTGAAGAGAAGACTGAATTAGTCAACTTGGGTTCCGAAGATGATGTGAAGGAAGTCAAGATTGGATCTCAACTGTGTCTAGAGGTAAAGAAGGAGTTGGTTGATCTTCTTCGTGAATATTCTGATGTGTTTGCTTGGTCCTACCAAGATATGCTAGGTTTGGATTCTAATATTGTGCAACATGATTTCCTTTGAAGTCATAATGTCCGCCGGTCAAGTAGAAATTGAGAAGAACTCATCCTGATGTGACAGTGAAGATTAAGGAGGAAGTGCAGAAGCATATTGATGCGGGTTTCCTTATTACCTCTGAGTATCCGCAGTGGGTGGCCAATATTGTACATGTTCCTAAGAAGGATGGAAAAGTCCGTATGTGTGTTGATTATAGAGATTTGAATAAATCCAGTCCTAAAGATGGTTTTCCTATACCACACATTAAGCGTTGGTATATAATACAGCTAAATTCAAAGTCTTTTCGTTTATGGATGAATTTTCTGGTTATAATCAGATCAAGATGGAACCTGAAGATATGGAGAAAACCACATTCATTACACCTTGGGGAATATTATGTTATCGAGTGATGCCTTTCGGTTTAAAGAATGCTGGTGCGACATACCAGAGATCAATGACCACTCTTTTCCATGATATGATGCCTAAAGAGATTGAGGTTTATGTTGATGATATGATTGCTAAATCAAGTGATGAAGAAGAGCATGTTGAGCATTTGTTGAATTTATTCAAGCGTTTGAGGAAGTATAAACTCCACTTGAATCCCAATAAGTGTACTTTTGGTGTTCGTTGTGGTAAGTTATTGGGTTTTATTGTTTACGAGAAGGGTATCGAAGTTCATCCTGCCAAGGTCAAAGAAATACAAGAGATGCCTGCACCCAAAACTGAGAAGCAAGTCAGAGGATTTCTCACCCGCTTGAACTATATTTTGAGATTTATATCGCATATGAATTCCACATGTGTGCATATATTCAAGCTCCTTTGAAAAGATCATTCTTGTGATTGGACCGAGGATTTGCAGAAAGCTTTTGACAGTATCAAAGAGTATCTGCTTAATCCTCCGATTCTGTCTCCTCCTGTTGAAGGAAGATCGTTGATCATGTATTTGATTGTGCTTGAAGAGAGTATGGGCCGTGTTCTTAGTCAACAAGACGAATCTGGGAAGAAAGAATATGCAATTTACTACCTCAGTGTCATACGGTGAACTGGACTTTTTGTGGTTTTAATCGCAATGTCGCGGTTAGCAAGAGTCGCCACCGACTTTTCTTTTATCCAATAAGGAAAGGTGGAAAAGAACAGGAAAGACCTTAATTTAGATTTTGGGTTCGGGAGGTACATTATACAAAGGGAAGGTGTTAGCACCCTTTGTATCCATGGTTATCCATGGGCTCTTAATTGCTCGATCACTTATATTATTTTTGTCTAAAAAAAGTGTTTGTGAATTGTTTGGAAAATTGTTTTGAAAAGAGAATTTAACTTTGTAATGATTCTTGTATGAATGTATACAAAGTGGTTATCTCGTTTAGTTTTGAAAATTGTTTAGAAAAATATAACTCGGTAATGATTCTAGTATGAATGTATACCAAGTGGTGATTTTCTAAAGGTATTTTGAAAGGTGTGAGGTGCGAAAAAGTGTTTTAAGTTGTGAGCCAGCAATTAAGAGTTATACCGACCCAAGGTCTTTACGGGCATTTCCTATCCTTATGAGGGTAAAACTGTCCTTATTATTGAGAAATAAGTAGTTTTATCCTTTGGATGTAAAAGGGTCATCGTAGGGTCATCGATTGGTCATTGAAGGCAACAGTTATGAGGATACCTTAGCATTCGAAGGGACTATCATCATTTAATCGTAGGCAACATCGGAGGGTCATCGAGGGACAAAGTTGTATATTCGAAGGCAACATCCGAGGGACTATAATTTATTTTATGATGATTTAACCGAAGGGTCTTTGCTAAGGGTATCCCCACATTCGCGGGACATGACCGTAATATCGTAATCGTAAGGCAACAAAGAGAGGTCCAAGATCACTTATTCAAAGGCAAAGTTTTACAATTAATTAGGTGATTAGGAGGAATTCTCCCACATTAAAATTAATACATTAAAAATAATACATTAAAAATAATACATTAAAATTAATACATTAAAATTAATACATTAAAATTAATACATCAAAATTAATTAGGTAATTTAGGGTGAAAACTCCACAAGGGTATCCCACAAATAAAGTGGAATACCTAGCCAATAACCTTTTCCTGGGATATGTGAACCTTTTCGAAGCTCAAAAAGAAACATGTCAGAATACCAAATCAGGGTGCAATCGAAGATTACACCGAAAAATATCGCAACAGTAAATAGGATAGGATGAATAATGCATGGCTATGATAAAAACATAAAAAAAAACAGACTAGAAAAATCAGGTACTGTCTCGTTCGCCTCTGCCTCGCCTAGCGAAGGCCAGGCGAACGGCCACGGATTTTGAATTTTGAGAAAAACAGCCCATGTTAGGAACCTTGAACTTTATGGCATTTTATCACAGGAACAGCATGGTCAAACATTCAGGGTATTCAGGCATATTTAAATTCACATACGAAAGCAAATTATATATCAACATTTAATCATGATGCATTATATGTGTAGATATGGTCAATTGAAAGTATAAACAATAGAGATACGCAAACCTGTTTGCCAATTCAAGGTTGAAGGGATTGACCACTTGTGGTATCGGAATGAGTTAGGCGGCGGGAATTGGGTGGCGATGACTTCGGGGCGGATGAGCTGCCTTCAGGGTTTCTTTATTCTGAATTCTCCGGGTTGGCAGGGTTCCTATGCCAAAGTTTCTATCCGTCCTTCTCTGTTCTCTCTCTTTCTTTTTCCTCAAGGTTTTGTTCCAAGGAAACCTCAGAGTGTTTTGCTTCTCTTCCTTCTTTCTCCAGTGAATCTCCCAGTGTAAACTCCAAGTCTAACTCCCCGTCCCTTTTCCTCTACTGAAACTTCAGTATTTATAGACTAATTTTGTGGGTAATGGGCTTGGAATGAGGGAGACCCAAGTCCAAAATAATTTGTTATATTTTATTTATTTATTTATTTTAATTATTTAATTAATTAATTTTTTTTATTTTTTTTTATTTTTTCGTTTTTTTTTTTGTTTTTTTGTTTTTGTTTTTTTTTTTTTTAGGGAAAATGATGGGTAATTTTTGGGGTATGACAGCTGCCCCTGTTCAATATTCTTGAACCGAGAGAGTTAGGATGGCGTGTATGCCATTCGTGGTCTGGAGGTGGAAGATTATTGAACACTAGAATGCCCCAAAAATTTGCACTTGAGAATCGACAGTTGGTCTTGATGGAGATGGGCTTAAAGATGCCATCCGGGAGGTTTGATGACGAAAGCTTCAGATCGAGCCGTACATTAGGCCAATTTGAAGACATGGGTGCCACACTGGGTCGTACATTAGACCGAATAATGAGTCATCCATTAGGCTGCCGACTTCGCTGGGGAGTCGGAGTGTGGCATATGCTGTTGGGGATAAAGGATCAGAATGGACCATACGCTAGATCGTATCTGAGTTGAAGAGAGAGCCGTCCGTTAGGCTGAATCTGATGATGAAAGGGGTGGTCGTACACTAGACTACATTTCAGAAATGTACCGTACACTAGGTAGCATCTGAGTAGTGGAGTAGCCGTATACTAGACTACCATTCAGAAATGTACCTGTCCGAAGGTAGCATCTGAGTAAGGGAGTAGCTGTATACTGGACTACCATCCAAAAATGTACCTGTCCGAAGGTAGCATCTGGGAAAGGGAGTAGCCGTATACTGGACTACCATCCAGAAATGTACCTGTCCGAAGGTAGCATCTGGGAAAGGGAGTAGCCGTATACTGGACTACCATCCAGAAATGTACCTGTCCGAAGGTAGCATCTGGGAAAGGGAGTAGCCGTATACTAGACTACCATCCAGAAATGTACCTGTCCGAAGATAGCATCTGGGAAAGGGAGTAGCCGTATACTAGACTACCATCCAGAAATGTACCTGTCCGAAGGTAGCATCTGAGAAAGGGAGTAGCCGTATACTGGACTACCATCCAGAAATGTACCTGTCCGAAGGTAGCATCTGAGAAAGGGAGTAGCCGTATACTAGACTACCATCCAGAAATGTACCTGTCCGAAGGTAGCATCGGGGAAAGGGAGTAGCCGTATACTAGACTACCATCCAGAAATGTACCTGTCCGAAGGTAGCATCTGGGAAAGGGAGTAGCCGTATACTGGACTACCATCCAGAAATGTACCTGTCCGAAGGTAGCATCTGGGAAAGGGAGTAGCCGTATACTAGACTACCATCCAGAAATGTACCTGTCCGAAGGTAGCATCTGGGAAAGGGAGTAGCCGTATACTGGACTACCATCCAGAAATGTACCTGTCCGAAGGTAGCATCTGGGAAAGGGAGTAGCCGTATACTAGACTACCATCCAGAAATGTACCTGTCCGAAGGTAGCATCTGGGAAAGGGAGTAGCCGTATACTAGACTACCATCCAGAAATGTACCTGTCCGAAGGTAGCATCTGGGAAAGGGAGTAGCCGTATACTGGACTACCATCCAGAAATGTACCTGTCCGAAGGTAGCATCTGGGAAAGGGAGTAGCCGTATACTGGACTACCATCCAGAAATGTACCTGTCCGAAGGTAGCATCTGGTCAGATGAAGGTCTAACTTGGTCGTGCATTAGACTGTACTTGAGTTGAAGAAGGTCAGAATGGATCGTACGCTAGATCGTATCTGAGTTGTTGAGGGTCAGAATGGATCGTCCGTTAGATCGTATCTGAGTTGAAGAAGGTCAGAATGGATCGTACGCTAGATCGTATCTGAGTTGTTGAAGGTCAGAATGGATCATACATTAGATCGTCTCTGAGTTGTCGAAGGTCAGAATGGATCGTATGCTAGATCGTATCTGAGTTGAAGGAGTCATATGTTGAGCTGAATCAGAATGAACCGTATGTTAGGCTGTATCTGTATACGTGGTACTTGCAATAAATGTCTGGGATGGGCTTAAAGATGCCATCGCTAGGAGGATATCGAAGTGTTGTCAGAATGAATGTTCCCATGAATTGCATCTGGAATATGTATCTGAATCTTGTCTGTGATTGATAAAGGCGTTTGCCTGAATGAGCCTTTTACTTTGACTATATCAGGAGGATAATTAACCTGCAAAGAAAAGTTAGCTTTATGCTATGTCATGATGCATGAGATGTTTTATGCTTTCGAAAATAAATGCGAATGTTGTATGCATGCGTATGCTGTGAAATGATGTAATGAATGAGTTATGCGTATGAGAAGTTCTGCTTGGGGACTCTACTGGGGAAAATAAATCCCCATCTACTGATTGGAGATATTCGTGTTGAGGACCCTCTCTCGGCTGGGGGTTCTGATTTCTGTCTGATGGTAGAGATATTCAACAGAGCCTGGCTGGGGATGGATGAGATGATCAATCTGTCTGATGATGCCGACCTCTGTTGGGGAATAGCTGGCTGTGCCGGGGAATACTGCCAACTTCTTCTGGGGAAAAACAGGCTTGCTGGGGGAAGAGAATTGTTAGTGGATTCATTGGAAGCATGATTAGACCTTATCCTCGATCCCGAAGTCTTGTAGTAATTGCTATTGCTATTCTATGTACGTATTTTTGATAAACATTGATCATATTCAAATGCACATATTAATTCAAATTAAATCAATGGACGTTTACGCAAACAAAACAGAAAAAGTAAAAACAAAAGTATTTTTTTGAAAGAAGGTTGTATTGATTTTGAAAGGAGGCCTATAAACAGGCAATTTGTGTACAAGGAGACAGAAATCCTAGTAAGAGGAAATTGTCGAAAACAAAGAGATAGCTATGTGGAAGAAGTCCTATTGATTTTAAGCCTACTACTGTCATTATGTCTTCGAGCATCTCATCCCTTGCTGTCGGATAGAAGTGATTGGCTTGGTCAGTCCCTCGAACTTGGATGAAAGTTGACTGAGAACGGGACATAGTCATACGCTTTAATCCCTAATTTTTGCCTGGACCGCCTTTTCAGGTTTTCAGCCCACCAGGATACCCTTTTTTGCCCAAGCCACCTTTTCAGGTTTTCGACTTGCCGGGTGTACATTTTTTATATATATCCCTAATTTTTGCCCGAACCCTTTTGGTTCGCCGGGATGCCCTTACTTTTGCCTAGATACGTCGATCTAGCGGGTCTTTTTCATGCGTAGTATTTTTTAACTATGTCCGCGTTCACGGGATGCGGGAAATCTTCGCCATCCACTGTAGCAAGTATCATGGCTCCACCAGAGAATACCTTCTTAACTACAAATGGCCCTTTGTACGTGGGAGTCCATTTGCCTCTGGGATCAGTTTACGGTAGCACGATACACTTGATTACCAAGTCGCCAATTTGATACACTTGTCTCTTGACCTTTTTGTTGAATGCCCTGGTCATGCGCTTCTGATATATCTGCCCGTGACATACAGCCGCAAGTCTCTTCTCATCCATCAAATTTATCTGATCGAGTCGAGTCTGAATCCGTTCCTCTTCATCTAAGCCCGCCTCTTTCATGATTCTTAGCGAGGGAACCTGAACTTCCGCTGGTAAGATGGCTTCCATTCCATAGACTAAAGAGAACGGAGCTGCCCCTGTCGAAGTGCGTACTGAAGTGCGATAGTCATGAAAAGAAAATGGTAACATCTCATGCCAGTCTTTGTACATTACTGTCATCTTTTGTATAAGCTTCTGGACATTGTTAGCAGCCTCCACGGCGCCGTTCATCCTTGGCCGGTACGGAGAAGAATTAGAGTGTTTTATTTTGAACTGCGTGCAGAGTTCCGTAACCATCTTGTTGTTCAAATTAGCACTATTATCAGTGATAACTCTTTCAGGAGACAACAAGTTTCTCGAATAGATATTTGATAGAACCCATCTTAGAAATCAATAAAGTGGTATGATTCAACATGTACTGTCTTAGTCGGCGAGCAGCCCAAGCCAAAGCGCAGCAAGCTTTCTCGAGCTATGAGTATCTTGTTTCACAGTCGGTACCTTTTGCTAAGGCGGTATATGGCATGCTCTTTTCGACCAGACTCGTCATGTTGCCCCAACACACCTCATTGGATTTTCTAACACGGTCAAATACATGATTAGAGGTCTTCCTTCAACTGGTGGTGTCAGAATTGGAGGTTCTTGGAGACACTTCTTGATTTTATCAAAAGTTTCCTGACATTCATCATCTCTTGACTGTCCTCAGTAATTTGAAGATAGGTTTGCAAGTAGCAGTCAAGTAGGATATAAACCGGGCAATGTAATTCAAGTGCCCCAAGAGGCTTCTGACTTCTTTCTTGTCTACTTTTAGTACTCAGATCGACAGTTTCAATTGACTCCTCATGCGGCTGTACAGTCCTTTCTTCTTTCAGTAACAGTCTGGCAAGTTCTTCAGGTACTTCACAATCTTCCTCACTTCCATCTTCGGCTTGGTAGATCGGATTTTCGAAGTCATAATGAACAGTAGTAGAACGATTATCAACAGGATCCAGAGTGGATGTGGATACGCAATTTGTTACGTGAGTGTGTGCAAGAAAGCATAGCTTATTTGAAAAATGACAGGAAAGATAAAGAGCGCAATATTTGAATGCAAAAAGTCCATTGATTTATTGAATATGAATATGCTTATGAGAATGACAAAACATTTAACCAAATTTGATACATTGAATAAACAACAAACAATTACTCCTGACTAAAGGAAGTTGGAATAGTGTCTTCAGCCTTCCAATTATCCAAGTTGCAATCGCTATTCACATCTTCTACAGCATTAACAGTCTTGTCATGATCGGGCATAGGAGCAGTGATGACATTAGGAATATCCAGAGGATCAAATTCAAATTCCCCAGCGTCGATCATATCCTGAATCTTGTTCTTCAGCGACCAGCAATCATTCGTATCATGCCCGGGGCTATCGGAGTGATAGGCACACCTGGCGTTGGGATTATAACGAGGAGAAGTAGTGTTGGGTTTTGCAGGAGGATCTCTGAGGGTAATTAAATTTACTTTTAGCATACCCTGCAGTGCTTGTGCTAAAGTCATATTGATCTTCGTAAACTGCCTTCTTCCCGGGTTAATGTGCCTCACAGATTTCTTGTCCTTTTTCTTCTTGAGCAAGAGAGTCTTTAGTTCCTCCTGCCCCTTGGATAAGTTCAAGATCATCTCCTGGAGTTGAGCATTCTGAGCCTGGAGATCTTTGACAGTTTGTTCGAGGTCCATTTTTCTGTTTGAAGGAAAACCGTGAGAATACTGATCCTTTTAGAGTACCTGTTATGCAATGTCATGTTATGCTATGCAATGTATGAAATGTTTTCAAGGACTTTTGGAATTTAATTTTGCATAAACTACCAAAAAAGAAAGCCACTTTTATTAATAATATTTGATTAATATTCATTATAATAAGAAGTAAAATACAATAAAAGCTCAGGTCTCCCAGGGACGGCTTCTTTTTGGGCGAAGATATGTATTGAGTCTTCGTTCCTCATTAAGCTGGCCGGTGAGCTCTAACACCTTCTTCCTTGTAGCACAGAACTGGGCTTCAAAAGTATCCCTTTCCTCTCTCAACTGGATCCAGGACTTCTTTAACTCTTCAACATCGGTAGGCATATCTGGATAAGGAACGATCTGAGGAGTACCTCCTTCAGCTTCTGGTTCAACAATCAGTGGTCCGACTGCCAGATATGGCATGACAAGTTCACGAGCTCTTGTGCGGACCCATCTGAGATAAGGTTCCATAGGAATAGAGTTTTTCTGTCCTAAAGTACTTCTTTTCACCATGCCCCAAGCTCGCACAAATCTTTGACGGAGACCTTGGGAATCGTTATCATAGTCAAACACCGTGCCTTGTATAATTATTTCATGTGGACCATCTCTTCGAGCACAACCAAACTGACGTAGGGCTAAAGCAGGATTATAAGTAATACCTCCTCTTATCCCCATGAGTGGTACATTAGGGAATTCTCCACAACGGTCAATGATGATATTGTTTTCTTTGAAATGAGGACACCAACGGATGTCTGAGTGGGAGAGCGACATTATCCTTTGAGACCATCTCAAACTTTGCTCATTCTTCAAGACTGACTGAGGAAGGTGCGAAATAAACCACCTGGATAATAAAGGTATGCAGCACATGAGAGTCCCTTGCCTCTTCATAGTACGAGTGTGAAGGGAATGCAGAATGTCGCCGAGCAAGGTAGGCACAGGGTTACGAGCGAGAAATATCTGAATAGCATTCATATCTATGAATTGATCTGGATTAGGGAATAACACCAAACCATAGATTAGTAATGCTAGAATCTCCTCGAAAGCATGGACATTCATGACTTTTAAGAATTCTCGGGCCTTATTCATCAGAAATTTGGCAAGTAAACCCTTAACTCCACTTCTTGTTACCCAATTAGCTTCAATATCTGACTTTGTCATGTGTAAAGCTGCGGCAACTTTTTCGGACCTCGGAATCTTTTCTAAACCACTGAAAGGTATTTGATCAAGAATAGGTATCTCAAGCAGCTGGGAAAATTCTTCTAATGTGGGCACCAACTGATAATCTGGGAATGTGAAGCAATGATGTTTAGGATCGAAGAACTGGAATAGGACTCTCATCATATCTTCTTTGAAACCAGTGGTAACCAAATCGAGGAGAGAACCATGCTTTTTGACGAACTGAGCCTGATCAGGAAGTTCTGACACTAAATCCTTGAGTTGAGGAGAGATGACTACAAAATTTATCCGGATAGTCTTCCTGGGAGCCATAGCCTTACAAAATAGAGCCAAGTTAAATCCCTAAGTCCTCGAAGTGATTAGTGCAATGTCATAATGTTATAATGTTATGATGTTATGATGTTATGATGTTATGATATTATGATATTAAACAAATAACAAGCATAAGTAAGTCATACAACAATCATTCCTAGGTTTTAAGGCTTGCATGAGTTCCATAGGTAAGTACCCTCCCCACTGAAGTTTGGTGGGTTCAACCTGTCTTAGAATAGTAACCGGGTTCTAGAAGGATCTCAAATCATTGACCTTTCCTTAAGTCCACTTCAGTGCAACACCAAGTGGTTGACCGAAGCTTCCCTAAAGTCCAATCTCAAAGAGTGTAGTATCGAGTCTCAACCAACTCCAGTCGGAACCGAAGCCAGTTATCTCACTACTTTCTAATGGCCAGGATGAGTCAATTAGGGTTCTAAAGGTCTGGTTAATGCTTTTATGACACCACGCGAATGCCAAATATTTCCTCAACTAACATGAGGAACATCAGGACATCCAAAGTGCCACATTAACCGTAGCCATCATTTTGACCATTCCAGTATACGCCGGACAGTCGCGATGATCTCTTGCTACTTACCTAAGGTACACTAGATCCGGGTGTAGGATCTTTCACTCAAGCATAACATACCCAAGCAATCCCTTAAAATAAATCAGACAAATTGAATAAGTGATCTTGTTTTTAAGGTAACCTCTCTTTTTAAATATTCCCCAGCAGAGTCGCCAGTTCTGTCATACGGTGAACTGGACTTTTTGTGGTTTTAATCGCAATGTCGCGGTTAGCAAGAGTCGCCACCGACTTTTCTTTTATCCAATAAGGAAAGGTGGAAAAGAACAGGAAAGACCTTAATTTAGATTTTGGGTTCGGGAGGTACATTATACAAAGGGAAGGTGTTAGCACCCTTTGTATCCATGGTTATCCATGGGCTCTTAATTGTTCGATCACTTATATTATTTTTGTCTAAAAAAAGTGTTTGTGAATTGTTTGGAAAATTGTTTTGAAAAGAGAATTTAACTTTGTAATGATTCTTGTATGAATGTATACAAAGTGGTTATCTCGTTTAGTTTTGAAAATTGTTTAGAAAAATATAACTCGGTAATGATTCTAGTATGAATGTATACCAAGTGGTGATTTTCTAAAGGTATTTTGAAAGGTGTGAGGTGCGAAAAAGTGTTTTAAGTTGTGAGCCAGCAATTAAGAGTTATACCGACCCAAGGTCTTTACGGGCATTTCCTATCCTTACGAGGGTAAAACTGTCCTTATTATTGAGAAATAAGTAGTTTTATCCTTTGGATGTAAAAGGGTCATCGTAGGGTCATCGATTGGTCATTGAAGGCAACAGTTATGAGGATACCTTAGCATTCGAAGGGACTATCATCATTTAATCGTAGGCAACATCGGAGGGTCATCGAGGGACAAAGTTGTATATTCGAAGGCAACATCCGAGGGACTATAATTTATTTTATGATGATTTAACCGAAGGGTCTTTGCTAAGGGTATCCCCACATTCGCGGGACATGACCGTAATATCGTAATCGTAAGGCAACAAAGAGAGGTCCAAGATCACTTATTCAAAGGCAAAGTTTTACAATTAATTAGGTGATTAGGAGGAATTCTCCCACATTAAAATTAATACATTAAAAATACTACATTAAAATTAATACATTAAAATTAATACATTAAAATTAATACATTAAAATTAATACATCAAAATTAATTAGGTAATTTAGGGTGAAAACTCCACAAGGGTATCCCACAAATAAAGTGGAATACCTAGCCAATAACCTTTTCCTGGGATATGTGAACCTTTTCGAAGCTCAAAAAGAAACATGTCAGAATACCAAATCAGGGTGCAATCGAAGATTACACCGAAAAATATCGCAACAGTAAATAGGATAGGATGAATAATGCATGGCTATGATAAAACATAAAAAAAAAACAGACTAGAAAAATCAGGTACTGTCTCGTTCGCCTCTGCCTCGCCTAGCGAAGGCCAGGCGAACGGCCACGGATTTTGAATTTTGAGAAAAACAGCCCCATGTTAGGAACCTTGAACTTTATGGCATTTTATCACAGGAACAGCATGGTCAAACATTCAGGGTATTCAGGCATATTTAAATTCACATACGAAAGCAAATTATATATCAACATTTAATCATGATGCATTATATGTGTAGATATGGCCAATTGAAAGTATAAACAATAGAGATACGCAAACCTGTTTGCCAATTCAAGGTTGAAGGGATTGACCACTTGTGGTATCGGAATGAGTTAGGCGGCGGGAATTGGGTGGCGATGACTTCGGGGCGGATGAGCTGCCTTCAGGGTTTCTTTATTCTGAATTCTCCGGGTTGGCAGGGTTCCTATGCCAAAGTTTCTATCCGTCCTTCTCTGTTCTCTCTCTTTCTTTTTCCTCAAGGTTTTGTTCCAAGGAAACCTCAGAGTGTTTTGCTTCTCTTCCTTCTTTCTCCAGTGAATCTCCCAGTGTAAACTCCAAGTCTAACTCCCCGTCCCTTTTCCTCTACTGAAACTTCAGTATTTATAGACTAATTTTGTGGGTAATGGGCTTGGAATGAGGGAGACCCAAGTCCAAAATAATTTGTTATATTTTATTTATTTATTTATTTTAATTATTTAATTAATTAATTAATTAATTAAATTTTTTTTTTTTTTTTTTTTTTTTGTTTTTTTTTTTCGTTTTTTTTTTGTTTTTTTTTTTTGTTTTTTTTTTTTTAGGGAAAATGATGGGTAATTTTTGGGGTATGACACTCAGTAAGAAGCTCACCGGTTGTGAGACTCAATATTCTATGCTTGAGAAGATATGTTGCGCATTGGCTTGGGTTGCTAAGCGTCTGCGCCAGTATATGTTGAATCATACTACTTGGTTGATATCCAAAATGGATCCAATTAAATACATTTTTGAGAAGCCTGCTTTAACTTGGAGGATCGCCCATTGGCAGATGTTGTCATCTGAGTATGATATTGAATACCAATCTAAAAAAGTGCTTAAGGTAGTGTCTTGGCTAACCATTTGGCTCACCAACCTATTCAGATTATCATTCAGTGCAGTATGATTTTCCTGACGAAGAGATTTTGTATTTGAAGTTGAAAGATTATGATGAACCATTGCTTGAAGAAGGGCCAGAACCTGGTTCCCGTTGCGGCATGGTATTTGATGGAGCTGTTAATTCGTATGGTAATGTCTTTGGGGCACTGATTATTACTCCTCAAGGCACTCATTTTCCATTTACAACTAGATTGACCTTCAAATGTACAAATAATATGGCTGAGTATGGAGCTTGCATTATAGGGCTTGAAGAAGCCATTAACCTCAGAATTAAATATCTTGAAGTCTATGGAGATTCAACTTTGGTTGTTAATCAGATCAAAGGTGAATGGGAGACGAATCAACCCGGTTTGATATGATTGGCATGATTGAGCCCAAAGCTTCAAACGGACATCGTTTCATTTTGGTGGCTATTGATTACTTCACAAAATGGATTGAAGCGGCATCATATGCAAATGTGACCAAGCAGGTTGTGGTCCAATTTAACAAGAATCATATTATATGTTGTTATGGTGTGCCAAGCAAGATCATTATTGATAATGGATCGAACTTGAATAACAATATGGTGGAAGCTCTTTGCAAAGACTTCAAGATTTCACATCATGATTCTTCTCCCTACAGACCCAAGATGAATGGGGTTGTTGAAGCTGCAAATAAGAACATTAAGAAGATCATTCAGAAGATGGTTGTGACTTACAAAGATTGACATGAAATGCTCCCGTTTGCTTTGCATGGGTACCGTACATTTGTCCGCACTTCAACAAAGGAAACCCTTTTCTCTCTTGTTTATGGCATGGAACTTGTGCTTCCTATAGAAGTTGATATCCCATCATTATGTGTTTTGATGGAAGCCAAGTTAACTGAAGTTGAATGGTGTCAAACCAAGTTTGAGCATCACAATTTGATTGAAGAGAAGAGATTGACTGCCATGTGTCAGGGTCAGTTATATCAACAAATAATGAAGAAAGATTTTGATAAGAAGGTCAAGCCTCGTGTGTTCCGAGAAGGTGACCTCGTGCTCAAGAAGATTCTATCTTTAAAACCTGATGCTAAGGGAAAATGGACTACTACTTATGAAGGCCCATATGTTGTTAAGAGAGCCTTCTCTAGCGTTGCTTCGATTCCTACAACTATGGATGGTGAGGAGTTCACGCATCAAGTGAACGCTAATGTGGTCAAGAAATACTTCACCTAAAAAAAGAAAAGAACAACTCGTTAAGTTGAAAACCCGAAAGGGCGGCTTAGGAAAAAATGAGCGTCTCGGTGGACTGAAAACCCGAAAGGGCGATCCAGGAAAAAGTTAGAGACATAAAAAAGAAAATTTATCCCGGTAGATTGAGTACTCCACCTTGGGGAAATCTAGGCAAAAAATAAGGGATTATGGCAAGTAACTGCATTCGGTTGGTCCTGACCTTTGAAGCAGTTTTGAACAGTCATTTGATTCTGATTCTCAACCGGAGACAAAAGTACAGTGGATTTGAAAGTTGATAGGGATAGTAGTGATCATTGTATTAAATGTAGCCATTTTCCATGTAAGTTACCATTTTCAAAGTTTGTAAAGATCCATGGAGTCTCGTCATTTGCGGACTACCATTCTATTAAATAAAGTTGAGCTTATATCCAATTGTTTCTTACTCTTATTTGTATTTGTTGAAAAATTGAATTTTTATGATGTTAATTTTTGAAATAAATAAATCAATGAATAAACATTTTCTGAAATAATAAGACATCTACTTTAAGAACAATCAATTTCAAAAGGGAATGTCAACGGCAATCTAACAACGGTAAAATCTTGATGTGTGAAGCATTATTGGTCTTCCCCGAGCAGTTGTTTGGTAACTTTATCCTCCATAGCAGTTCATCATTCATCCTCAGCATGGTTGATGAGTTGCTTCCCAAACAATTTATCATCCCCAGTAGAGTTGATGGAACGATCTCCAAACAATTCAACATTCATCTCCAGTACAACTGATGTGTTATTCTCTTTGTAACTCATCATATGTCCCTAGCTAAAGACTTGTGATCTTCATTTGCATCTTTGCATGAACCTTGGATCTACATGGAACCTTTATTTGGTTTTCAGTCCCCCGACACCTTTATTTGTGTGTTGCATAGCCGTGACAGTTTCTCCCCTATGTGAGTCTGCAGATTCAACTGATATTTTGGTGCCTTGGAATTGGTTTATTTCTCAATCTCCAAGAAAAGTCTGATGACTATGTAGCGGGAAATTCATGATCATTAAACTATTGACAAGCTAAAGATCAATTAACAAGAGTCGCCACCGCGCTTTTATTAATTCCAAGGGAAAAGGGAAAAAGTACGAACAAAACCCAAATAGTAAGAAGTTTTCAAATAAAAACTAATAAAAGTCAGAGATCACGGGTAAGGGGATTGGTTACACAGAGGGAAGGTATTAGCATCCAAAGTGTCCTAGGTACTCCTAGGGAGCCCTTTTTCTGTGCATATGTACTTGGTATAAAGTGATGTTTACAAACAAATAGAATGAGGAGATGAGAAAAAAATTGATTAATTATATTTTTGTGTTTGACAAGACCTTCGGTCTTGTGCCTACGTACCAACATAAAAATGAGGGATCAAAACCTCGTAGTTCGTGCTAGAAATTTCAAAATGAGTTGGCCAGTTTTAACAAAAATTTAAATTTGAAAGGCACAAAGGCCTAAAATGGTTTGAATGAGTTAGTTCTTTTTGGAATTTTGAAAGTTTCAAGTCAAGTATAGTTAAGTTTATTTACAAATTTGATTTAAGAAAATGAGTTTGAAAATGCAATGGCATAAGGCCAAAGTTTCTACCTTTTTGTAAAAGTGGTCTAAGTTTAGAACAAAAGTAGTTCACACAAAGAAGTTTTTGAAAATGGAGGGAGAGATTTTGAAATTAAAGAATTGGGGAGAAGATGAAGAGATTACCCTATGCACAAGAATTTAAAAGTTTAAAGTTGAAAAGATCTGACCAAATGGGAGCAATCCAATAGACAAGTATTCCAATAGAAACCCAGGATTCCCTTGGACTTTTTAGAATCAAGCAACACACAAATGCACAATTGTATCAATCTTGAAGAGCAAAGACATCAAATAAAGATGGCCTCTTCCAAGCTTATCCACTTCATGATCTTCTTCAAAATGGCCTATGTAGCAGATGAAATCCACAAATCACAGGTTCAAAATAACAACTTAACAAGGATCAATATTGTAGATGAATCTGGAGAGATCTTAAATGATGTATCAGATGAATTCAGACTTGCAAGTTCTTGGTCTTTCAACAAATTGGCATTGGCTAAGTCCATTAGCAAAGGAGTGTTGCCTAAGTTCTAAGTCCAATTGGGGAGGTCAAAACAACAGTCCATTCAAATTGTCTTTTAGGATTTTTGTTATTATTATGTACATTAATGGTCAAAGACCAATCAAACAAACAAAACAACAAAGTATATCACAAAATATGGTCCAAGTGGACAAAGTGAAAATTGCATAAACATAAACAGTTAGAATGATATGTACAATGACAAATGATAATAGAGCAATAAAAATAAATTGCATTCAAATTAAAAGTTAATGGTTAGTATGTTAGTAGTTAGTTTTGTTTGCTTTTGATGTTAAGACATTCTTTGGAGAACACTCAACCCACTTGCCACAAGCATGGATCCTTGAACCAAAACATCTTCCAAAGGAAGGAAAGAAGGTCAAGTTTCCACACAATACCATGGAAGAGGGAAGACTTACAATCTCATTAACTAGAATGCTTGTGCCTTTTGTGTCACAAATTTAGCGCTATATTAAGCAATCGTAATTGGACTTATGTAGAAGTCACAACTATTTGAGGTCGGGCAATAGACTTTTGGTGTTAATGCATGTTGGAGACATAGTATTAAGAACTATGCTCATTAAAAATACCACACACAAAAAATATGCAAAGGTGTGGCATAATATCATCCATACTCATGTTAATCTTTCAATCAACTAGCATTAGGACTTTTGAGATGTCATTGTCCAATTTAAATGAATGGATGAAGAAGGGGAATTAGAGGAAGAGGGAAAGGGATGAATGAGATCACAAATTGGTCAAAGGAGGACTTTTACCATATTAATATTATTCATTCATTTTGGAAGATGGAATGTACATTCCATCAATCCCCTAAATCCAATAATATCAACTTGACAAAGTCAAATCAACCTTGACCAAGGCCCAAACAACAAATGAGATATTCAAATAAGTCAATCCAAATGGTCAACAAAATTAAAATGACATTTATTCAATTAAAAATATTAAAATAATGAATTAAATTCAAAAATGTTTTGTCCAAATCCTAAAATCAAATTGAAAATTTTCTAAGTGTCAAGCCATATATCTCAATATTCCACCATGCTTAACTTTTTATGGGAGCTTCAGATTAGAAAGGTGTCTTTATCAAAGTCGTAACTCTCTCAAAGACCTTCAAAATGGTCACAAATTTTATGTCATTTGGATTTGAAATGATAGAGTTATGCATTTTTGAAGTTTGGTAAAATAACTTGATCAACGGTATATGGCAAAAGTGACCTATAATGTAGCCTCATATCACATGTGCAAAGAAGTTGAATTAGCTCTCACAGCAAACATAAAAGTTGAATTAGACACACTGAATTTGATTGTGAAACTTGGAAATCTTTCATCTCATAAAAATTGTGCAAGTTATGGCCTTGGGAATTTGACTTTCAAATTAGGGTTTAGACAAAACGACCTATAATGTTTCAACATAGGAAATGATTTTCCAAGCAAAACTAGCTCTAAGTCTCAACATGAAAGTTGTTTATAATGTCATTTAGAGTACGTTTTCTCTTGGAATCATTTTCATATGGTGAAAATTGTAGGAGATAAGGTCTAGGGAGACCCAGTTTTGATAAGATGAGTTCATCTGGCCAACCACCATCAACCAACTTGCCAACTTCCAATTCTCTTGACTTTCTTGGCTCATTGTAAGTAATATATGCATAAGATGATAAATTTTGATGTTTCCCTTGAGAAACTTGATCAATTGGTGAGATAGCTTGTTGGAGAAGTTACTCAAGATACCCAGTCAAACTAGGGTTTCCAAGGCAAATCACCCTCAAACTCTTGAAGCAAACTTGATCAATATAACATGTAGAAGAAATTGGGACTCATATATGATGCTCATAAACACTCTTGAATCAATTCTTGATTGTGCTCTTTGTTCATGAGGGTCTCAAACCCTAGATGTGATCAATGAATCGAGGAAATCATGTCCCTTACCTACAAAAGAGCTTGACAAATACAAAGACATATTTTTGGTATTTTGGTTAGTAAAATGATAAAATACAAGTATGATATAATCATAAAATGCTTGGTGATCTCTCCCAAAACAAACCTAATGAAAATGGGTAAGGAGGATGCCAAGGTATGATTCCATTGCTAATGCTTGTGATGAAATGCATGAGGGATCTTAGGGTCAAAATTATGGTCTTACAGCTGCCCCTATTTAAGGACATTCTAACTGAGGAGGTGAAGGTTAAAATCTTCGGCTCGGCTCAGTAGAGTGGGCTTAAATAATAACATAGAGAAACAAATTTTGGTCCCTAAGAGACCTCATGATGCATATGATATGAATGCAAAAGTTAATGCTTTGTGGGGAAATATTGCCACGAAGGAAAAAGAAATCAGAGAGACCAAAAATCCGCAGGAGTACAATGCATTCCATAAGGAAAACTCACTGGGGAGACAGAGACTCTGGGGGATAAAAGGATTTATGCGTTGGCCAGGCTACGACTTAAAACTACTAGGGGACTTGAGAGGATCCACATAAAATGGAAAGACTAAGCTGGGGAAACAAAAATATGCAGGGAATACGAATAAGCCAGGATAAAACTAAAATATTCGACTCGTGCAGGGAAAAGCGATTTCACCAAGGAAATGCGCACTCGACTCGACTGGGGAAGCGTTAAACTTCAACACAGGAGGAGCAGAAATCTATTATCTACTACCTGTTACTGGGTAAGGAGATAATAAAGATCTGATAGGGAGAACACCCGTCATCGGTTAAGATGAACACATCAAGGATGACTCGCTGAGGAAAGGCCAGGAGGGAAGTATTCATTATCGGTTACTGGGTAAGAATAGCCTTGCTGGGGAAAACTGCAGAAAAAAGGATTTACGACTACCAGTTACTGGGTAGAAGACCAAAGAGTGAGAGTATCCGTTATCGGTTAGGATGAACATATCAAGGATAAACTCAACAGGGAAGAAAATCCGTCACCGGTTAAGATGAACATATCAAGGATAGACTTTCCTGGGCATGTCAAGGAGGATACCCGTCATCGGTTAGGATGAACATATCAAGGATATACCAACTGGATCCACAAAAGGGAATTACATCTATCGAAAACTGGATAGAAAACCGTCGGAGAGAGAATCCGTCATCGGTTAGGATGAACATATCAAGGATTAAACTCTGCGAGGGGACAAAGTAGGATTTACAACTATCGGTTACTTGGTAGAAGACCAAAGAGTGAGAGTATCTGTCATCGGTTAGGATGAACATATCAAGGATAAACTCAATAGGGAAGAAAATCCGTCACCGATTATGATGAACATATCAAGGATAGACTTCCGGGGACTCCACCGGGGAGAAAAGGGGTACTTTTTGCCGGGTATTGGGCAAGTAGTAACAAACCACAAACTAAGAAGAATATTACCAGTTACTGGGTAATAGACTCTTAGGGGACCAAAATATCTATCTAGGTAAGAGCTAGAAAGAACAGTTAATCAAGACTCAACCCAAATGAGGACATAACTCAAGGGGAGTAATTCCATCCAGAAATTTACTGGAGAGGAAACTGAAATAACAACCATCCACGAGGAAACAAACTCAGTGGGGAAATAGAGAAAGGTTAAAGTCTTTCTGCTTAAGGGTTGACACTCTACAATTGAACGAGGACAAAAACCTGATTTGGTATGGGGATAAAGTACCGCCATAACGGAGAATGAGAATTTTAAACAAGTCAAATATGCAGGATATGCAAATCATGAAATTATTATGAATGTATATGTATATGTATATATGGTGATTATGCTGACAAAACGATCACGAAGAATACAGAGGTGTCGCAAAGAATTTGAACTACCGACACAATCCTCGGTCAATATACAAAAATCATGGAGACAAACTGCTGGAGAACAGAGAGATCAACATCTAAGGGCAACCCTAGCTAGGGAAGGAGGAGATCCGCTGAGGATAAAACATCCAAACCGTAGGGAATTTTAGGTCAACACCATAAAATGGGAGACAACCCTACCGGGGAAGAATCAAAAAGCTGCTCAGAAACCAGGAGGAAACTCTGACTGGGAGCAAAGATGAAGACACCAAAGCCATCTACCGGAGGGAGATCAAATATCTTATGATGACGATCGTCCTACTGAAGAAATACGAACTCCGTTGGGAAGACCGAAACTCTATTGGGAACCAGGACACATCGTTGGGGGATGTACAAGCATCTTAGCTACTTTAATGGGGAAAATAATACGCCACAGAGTATATGAATCAACCAACTCAGATGGGGAAACAGAAAGACTCTCCACTGGCGAAATGAGATATTCAAATAAGTCAATCCAAATGGTCAACACAATTAAAATGACATTTATTCAATTAAAAATATTAAAATAATGAATTAAATTCAAAAATGTTTTTTCCAAATCCTAAAATCACATTAAAACACCAAATCAATGGCCATGTGATTTATCATAGGTCAAACAAGGCAAATGACCTTGGATAAAAAATTTCATAATTTTTGGACACTTACAAATATTTTTAAACAATTAAAAACAAATGAAAAAATCAATTAATTCATGAAAAATATTAATAATGATCCAAAAAATAATTTTAATTCAGAATATGAAAGAGAAAAATATTTGAATTTTTTTGGTGAAAGTCCCATATTTTTTGGATCAATATTGAATTTAATATGAATTATTGAAGAAAATGAAATAAAAAGGAAAATCAGAAATTGCAAAAATACGTGGACCATCAGATCTCCCTCATTAATTGAGGTGGCAGATCTGATGATCCACAACACGCATTCCACCAATGCACTAGTCAACTGCGTGGCAAATTTGTTAATCAAAAGGAACGGCTGAGATTATAACGTGGAGCAAGGATCACACGGTGTAGACCTTAAGCACATCATCATCGGAGCCAGAGCTCCGGTTGTCTTCTCCGACAAGCTTCGCCGGACTGGTCATCATCAACCATCACCAAAATTTCAAACAGGGACATGATTTGAAAGAGAAAACATCACTGAGCACGAATATCACCTCAATTTCTTCCAATTCCAACTATATTGAGAGATATGTGGAATTGAAAACTGAGGTTCATGATCTGAGTTGCTTCGATTCAGCATCAAAATAACTCAAACACCTTGCCTACATTGGTAGAACTTCAGCCAACACAATAATCAAGAGAATTGAGCAAGAAACAAGGAGAATCGAAGAGATCAAGTTTTCTGCAAAATACCTTCAATGGAGGTCTGAGCTTGCTAGATCTTGATCTGAATCGTGCTTTACTTCACTCCAATTTCTTGCAGAAGAGGAAGGGAATGGCTTAGAATCAAAGGACTCCTGGAGAATTGAATTCCAAAACAATGGAGATTCAAGCTCAAATTCAAAAGAATTTCTCAGGTTTATCCTCTTGGTATGAAGGGTTTTCTGTGGGGAATCAAATCTTGCGTAGTCTGTCCTGATTATGAGCAATTGAGCTTCAATTTATAGAGAATTCAAGTGTTAATTGCACACTCCATTCAAGTTTCCAAAATTGGCAAAGTGATATAAGCAGCTGCATGGGCGTGCATAGGCCCATCAAATGATTGCTATAAGTCCAAATTTGAAGTTTAGATATGTTGAAGCAAGCTTGGAATGCAAGGCAATTAAACATTGATACTTGAAGTTGGATCCATGACACATGATACCACCCTGTTTAAGCCATGCGCAACCTATGCATTTCTCATCCAAAATGCATGAATTTTAGCACTTTGGAAAGGTGAGATCAAGAGGAACAAGTTTGATGTTGAACACTTTCTCATTCGGAGCTTGTAACTTGGAGATATTTGAGGTGGAAGTTTAGAAAAGTTTGACATATTGAAAATTTTCTAAGTGTCAAGCCATATATCTCAATATTCCACCATGCTTAACTTTTTATGGGAGCTTCAAATTAGAAAAGTGTATTCATCAAAGTTATAGCTCTATCAAATACCTTCAAAATGGTCACAAATTTTATGTCATTTGGATTTGAAATGATAGAGTTATGCATTTTTGAAGTTTGGCAAAATCACTTGATCAACGGTATAGGTCAAAAGTGACCTATAATGTAGCCTCATATCACATGTGCAAAGAAGTTGAATTAGCTCTCACTACAAACATCAAAGTTGAAGTAGGCACACTGAACTTGATTGTGAAACTTGGAAATCTTTCATCTCGTAAAAATTGTGCAAGTTATGGCCTTGGGAATTTGACTTTCAAATTAGGGTTTAGACAAAACGACCTATAATGTTTCAACATAGAAAATGATTTTACAAGAGAAACTAGCTCTAAGTCTCAACATGAAAGTTGTTTATAATGTCATTTAGAATAATGTGTCTCTTGGAATCATTTTTATATGGTGAAAATTGTAGGAGATTGGGTCTAGGGAGACCCAGTTTTGATAAGATGAGTTCATCTGGCCAACCACCATCAACCAACTTGCTAACTTCCAATTCTCTTGACTTTCTTGGCTCATTGTAGGTAATATATGCATAAGATGATGAATTTTGATGTGTCCATTGAGAAATTTGATCAATTGGTGAGATAGCTTGTTGGAGAAGTTACTCAAGATACCCAGTCAAACTAGGGTTTCCAAGGCAAATCACCCTCAAACTCTTGAAGCAAACTTGATCAATATAACATGTAGAAGAAATTGGGACTTATATATGATGCTCATAACCACTCTTGAATCAATTCTTGATTGTACTCTTTGTTCATGAGGGTCTCAAACCCTAGATGTGATCAATGAATCGAGGAAATCATGTCCCTTACCTACAAAAGAGCTAGACAACTACAAAGACATATTTTTGGTATTTTGGTTAGTAAAATGATAAAATACAAGTATGATATAATCATAAAGTGCTTGGTGATCTCTCCCAAAACAAACCTAATGAAAATGGGTAAGGAGGATGCCAAGGTATGATCCCAATGCTAATGCTTGTGATGAAATGCATGAGGGATCTTAGGGTCAAAATTGGGGTCTTACAGCTGCCCCTATTTAAGGACATTCTAACTGAGGAGGTGGAGGTTAAAATCTTCGGCTCGACTCAGTAGAGTGGGCTTAAATAATAACATAGAGAAACAAATTTTGGTCCCCAAGAGACCTCATGATGCATATGATATGAATGCAAAAGTTAATGCTTTGTGGGGAACTATTGCCACGAAGGAAAAAGAAATCAGAGAGACCAAAAATCCGCAGGAGTACAATGCATTCCATAAGGAAAACTCACTGGGGAGACAGAGACTCTGGGGGATAAAAGGATTTATGCGTTGGCCAGGCTACGACTTAAAACTACTGGGGGACTTGAGAGGATCCACATAAAATGGAAAGACTCAGCTGGGGAAACAAACATATGAAGGGAATACGAATAAGCCAGGATAAAACTAAAATATTCGACTCGTGCAGGGAAAAGTGATTTCACCAAGGAAATGCGCACTCGACTCGACTGGGGAAGCGTTAAACTTCAACACAGGAGGAGCAGAAATCTATTATCTACTACCTGTTACTGGGTAAGGAGATAATAAAGATCTGATAGAGAGAACACCCGTCATCGGTTAAGATGAACACATCAAGGATGACTCGCTGAGGAAAGGCCAGGAGGGAAGTATTCATTACCGGTTACTGGGTAAGAATAGCCTTGCTGGGGAAAACTGCAGAAAAAAGGATTTACGACTACCAGTTACTGGGTAGAAGGCCAAAGAGTGAGAGTATCCGTTATCGGTTAGGATGAACATATCAAGGATAAACTCAACAGGGAAGAAAATCCGTCACCGGTTAAGATGAACATATCAAGGATAGACTTTCCTGGGGATGTCAAGGAGGATACCCGTCATCGGTTAGGATGAACATATCAAGGATATACCAACTGGATCCACCAAAGGGAATTACATCTATCGAAAACTGGATAGAAAACCGTCGGAGAGAGAATCCGTCATCGGTTAGGATGAACATATCAAGGATTAAACTCTGCGAGGGGACAAAGTAGGATTTACAACTATCGGTTACTTGGTAGAAGACCAAAGAGTGAGAGTATCTGTCATCGGTTAGGATGAACATATCAAGGATAAACTCAATAGGGAAGAAAATCCGTCACCGATTATGATGAACATATCAAGGATAGACTTCCGGGGACTCCACCGGGGAGAAAAGGGGTACTTTTTGCCGGGTATTGGGCAAGTAGTAACAAACCACAAACTAAGAAGAATATTACCAGTTACTGGGTAATAGACTCTTAGGGGACCAAAATATCTATCTAGGTAAGAGCTAGAAAGAACAGTTAATCAAGACTCAACCCAAATGAGGACATAACTCAAGGGGAGTAATTCCATCCAGAAATTTACTGGAGAGGAAACTGAAATAACAACCATCCACGAGGAAACAAACTCAGTGGGGAAATAGAGAAAGGTTAAAGTCTTTCTGCTTAAGGGTTGACACTCTACAATTGAACGAGGACAAAAACCTGATTTGGTATGGGGATAAAGTACCGCCATAACGGAGAATGAGAATTTTAAACAAGTCAAATATGCAGGATATGCAAATCATGAAATTATTATGAATGTATATGTATATGTATATATGGTGATTATGCTGACAAAACGGTCACGAAGAATACAGAGGTGTCGCAAAGAATTTGAACTACCGACACAATCCTCGGTCAATATACAAAAATCATGGAGACAAACTGCTGGAGAACAGAGAGATCAACATCTAAGGGCAACCCTAGCTAGGGAAGGAGGAGATCCGCTGAGGATAAAACATCCAAACCGTAGGGAATTTTAGGTCAACACCATAAAATGGGAGACAACCCTACCGGGGAAGAATCAAAAAGCTGCTCAGAAACCAGGAGGAAACTCTGACTGGGAGCAAAGATGAAGACACCAAAGCCATCTACCGGAGGGAGATCAAATATCTTATGATGACGATCGTCCTACTGAAGAAATACGAACTCCGTTGGGAAGACCGAAACTCTATTGGGAACCAGGACACATCGTTGGGGGATGTACAAGCATCTTAGCTACTTTAATGGGGAAAATAATACGCCACAGAGTATATGAATCAACCAACTCAGATGGGGAAACAGAAAGACTCTCCACTGGCGAAATGAGATATTCAAATAAGTCAATCCAAATGGTCAACACAATTAAAATGACATTTATTCAATTAAAAATATTAAAATAATGAATTAAATTCAAAAATGTTTTTTCCAAATCCTAAAATCACATTAAAACACCAAATCAATGGCCATGTGATTTATCATAGGTCAAACAAGGCAAATGACCTTGGATAAAAAATTTCATAATTTTTGGACACTTACAAATATTTTTAAACAATTAAAAACAAATGAAAAAATCAATTAATTCATGAAAAATATTAATAATGATCCAAAAAATAATTTAATTCAGAATATGAAAGAGAAAAATATTTGAATTTTTTGGTGAAAGTCCCATATTTTTGGATCAATATTGAATTTAATATGAATTATTGAAGAAAATGAAATAAAAAGGAAAATCAGAAATTGCAAAAATACGTGGACCATCAGATCTCCCTCATTAATTGAGGTGGCAGATCTGATGATCCACAACACGCATTCCACCAATGCACTAGTCAACTGCGTGGCAAATTTGTTAATCAAAAGGAACGGCTGAGATTATAACGTGGAGCAAGGATCACACGGTGTAGACCTTAAGCACATCATCATCGGAGCCAGAGCTCCGGTTGTCTTCTCCGACAAGCTTCGCCGGACTGGTCATCATCAACCATCACCAAAATTTCAAACAGGGACATGATTTGAAAGAGAAAACATCACTGAGCACGAATATCACCTCAATTTCTTCCAATTCCAACTATATTGAGAGATATGTGGAATTGAAAACTGAGGTTCATGATCTGAGTTGCTTCGATTCAGCATCAAAATAACTCAAACACCTTGCCTACATTGGTAGAACTTCAGCCAACACAATAATCAAGAGAATTGAGCAAGAAACAAGGAGAATCGAAGAGATCAAGTTTTCTGCAAAATACCTTCAATGGAGGTCTGAGCTTGCTAGATCTTGATCTGAATCGTGCTTTACTTCACTCCAATTTCTTGCAGAAGAGGAAGGGAATGGCTTAGAATCAAAGGACTCCTGGAGAATTGAATTCCAAAACAATGGAGATTCAAGCTCAAATTCAAAAGAATTTCTCAGGTTTATCCTCTTGGTATGAAGGGTTTTCTGTGGGGAATCAAATCTTGCGTAGTCTGTCCTGATTATGAGCAATTGAGCTTCAATTTATAGAGAATTCAAGTGTTAATTGCACACTCCATTCAAGTTTCCAAAATTGGCAAAGTGATATAAGCAGCTGCATGGGCGTGCATAGGCCCATCAAATGATTGCTATAAGTCCAAATTTGAAGTTTAGATATGTTGAAGCAAGCTTGGAATGCAAGGCAATTAAACATTAATACTTGAAGTTGGATCCATGACACATGATACCACCCTGTTTAAGCCATGCGCAACCTATGCATTTCTCATCCAAAATGCATGAATTTTAGCACTTTGGAAAGGTGAGATCAAGAGGAACAAGTTTGATGTTGAACACTTTCTCATTCGGAGCTTGTAACTTGGAGATATTTGAGGTGGAAGTTTAGAAAAATTTGACATATTGAAAATTTTCTAAGTGTCAAACCATATATCTCAATATTCCACCATGCTTAACTTTTTATGGGAGCTTCAAATTAGAAAAGTGTATTCATCAAAGTTATAGATCTATCAAATACCTTCAAAATGGTCACAAATTTTATGTCATTTGGATTTGAAATGATAGAGTTATGCATTTTTGAAGTTTGGCAAAATCACTTGATCAACGGTATAGGTCAAAAGTGACCTATAATGTAGCCTCATATCACATGTGCAAAGAAGTTGAATTAGCTCTCACTACAAACATCAAAGTTGAAGTAGGCACACTGAACTTGATTGTGAAACTTGGAAATCTTTCATCTCGTAAAAATTGTGCAAGTTATGGCCTTGGGAATTTGACTTTCAAATTAGGGTTTAGACAAAACGACCTATAATGTTTCAACATAGAAAATGATTTTCCAAGAGAAACTAGCTCTAAGTCTCAACATGAAAGTTGTTTATAATGTCATTTAGAATAATGTGTCTCTTGGAATCATTTTTATATGGTGAAAATTGTAGGAGATTGGGTCTAGGGAGACCCAGTTTTGATAAGATGAGTTCATCTGGCCAACCACCATCAACCAACTTGCTAACTTCCAATTCTCTTGACTTTCTTGGCTCATTGTAGGTAATATATGCATAAGATGATGAATTTTGATGTGTCCATTGAGAAATTTGATCAATTGGTGAGATAGCTTGTTGGAGAAGTTACTCAAGATACCCAGTCAAACTAGGGTTTCCAAGGCAAATCACCCTCAAACTCTTGAAGCAAACTTGATCAATATAACATGTAGAAGAAATTGGGACTTATATATGATGCTCATAACCACTCTTGAATCAATTCTTGATTGTACTCTTTGTTCATGAGGGTCTCAAACCCTAGATGTGATCAATGAATCGAGGAAATCATGTCCCTTACCTACAAAAGAGCTAGACAACTACAAAGACATATTTTTGGTATTTTGGTTAGTAAAATGATAAAATACAAGTATGATATAATCATAAAGTGCTTGGTGATCTCTCCCAAAATAAACCTAATGAAAATGGGTAAGGAGGATGCCAAGGTATGATCCCAATGCTAATGCTTGTGATGAAATGCATGAGGGATCTTAGGGTCAAAATTGGGGTCTTACAGCTGCCCCTATTTAAGGACATTCTAACTGAGGAGGTGGAGGTTAAAATCTTCGGCTCGACTCAGTAGAGTGGGCTTAAATAATAACATAGAGAAACAAATTTTGGTCCCCAAGAGACCTCATGATGCATATGATATGAATGCAAAAGTTAATGCTTTGTGGGGAAATATTGCCACGAAGGAAAAAGAAATCAGAGAGACCAAAAATCCGCAGGAGTACAATGTATTCCATAAGGAAAACTCACTGGGGAGACAGAGACTCTGGGGGATAAAAGGATTTATGCGTTGGCCAGGCTACGACTTAAAACTACTGGGGGACTTGAGAGGATCCACATAAAATGGAAAGACTCAGCTGGGGAAACAAACATATGCAGGGAATACGAATAAGCCAGGATAAAACTAAAATATTCGACTCGTGCAGGGAAAAGTGATTTCACCAAGGAAATGCGCACTCGACTCGACTGGGGAAGCGTTAAACTTCAACACAGGAGGAGCAGAAATCTATTATCTACTACCTGTTACTGGGTAAGGAGATAATAAAGATCTGATAGAGAGAACACCCGTCATCGGTTAAGATGAACACATCAAGGATGACTCGCTGAGGAAAGGCCAGGAGGGAAGTATTCATTACCGGTTACTGGGTAAGAATAGCCTTGCTGGGGAAAACTGCAGAAAAAAGGATTTACAACTACCAGTTACTGGGTAGAAGGCCAAAGAGTGAGAGTATCCGTTATCGGTTAGGATGAACATATCAAGGATAAACTCAACAGGGAAGAAAATCCGTCACCGGTTAAGATGATCTTATCAAGGATAGACTTTCCTGGGGATGTCAAGGAGGATACCCGTCATCGGTTAGGATGAACATATCAAGGATATACCAACTGGATCCACAAAAGGGAATTACATCTATCGAAAACTGGATAGAAAACCGTCGGAGAGAGAATCCGTCATCGGTTAGGATGAACATATCAAGGATTAAACTCTGCGAGGGGACAAAGTAGGATTTACAACTATCGGTTACTGGATAGAAGACCAAAGAGTGAGAGTATCTGTCATCGGTTAGGATGAACATATCAAGGATAAACTCAATAGGGAAGAAAGTCCGTCACCGATTATGATGAACATATCAAGGATAGACTTCCGGGGACTCCACCGGGGAGAAAAGGGGTACTTTTTGCCGGGTATTGGGCAAGTAGTAACAAACCACAAACTAAGAAGAATATTACCAGTTACTGGGTAATAGACTCTTAGGGGACCAAAATATCTATCTAGGCAAGAGCTAGAAAGAACAGTTAATCAAGACTCAACCCAAATGAGGACATAACTCAAGGGGAGTAATTCCATCCAGAAATTTACTGGAAAGGAACCTGAAATAACAACCATCCACGAGGAAACAAACTCAATGGGGAAATAGAGAAAGGTTAAAGTCTTTCTGCTTAAGGGTTGACACTCTACAATTGAACGAGGACAAACACCTGATTTGGTATGGGGATAAAGTACCGCCATAACGGAGAATGAGAATCTCAAACAAATCAAATATGCAGGATATACAAATCATGAAATTGTTATGAATGTATATGTAGATGTATATATGGTGATTATGCTGACAAAACGTTCACGAAGAATACAGAGGTGTCGCAAAGAATTTGAACCACCGGCACAATCCTCGGTCAATCCATAAAAATCATAGAGACAAACTGCTGGAGAACAGAGAGATCAACATCCAAGGGTAACCCTAGCTAGGGAAGGAGGAGATCCGCTGAGGATAAAACTGTAGGAGAATTGCCATCCAAGGCGCAGCGGAATTTAAAAATTTCTCCATTTAGTGATCCTTACGAATGGGCATGATCAGTGATAGAATCGTTACCTCTTGTGGTGATTCAAACCTTTGGTGCAGATCTCTGATAATGATCAAAACCTTTGATATAGATCCACGGGGCGATCACGAGCGTTGAACGATGACAACGTCTCTACTCAGTCCACACGAACGGATTCCTTCAATCGCAGTGCTAGCTGTTATGAATGAAGGCTTTGAGTGAGAGAAAGAGGGAAACAAAATTCCAAGTCTCTACTTGAATTTCAGTATGAGTGGAGTGGAGTGACAATGCTTCTACCCAAGGGGTTCTATTTATAGAACCACTTGTGTGGGCTTCAAGCTAAAAAGCCCACTTAAGTGTATTTTGGCCCATATCTTATAATATGCCCAAAATCACTTAAGTATTTGGTACCTTACCATATTTTGTCTCCCACTTAAGTGCACCGTACCTTACGGTGTTCCTTAGTTACTCTATCTCTCATCAATCCGTCCTTTGTGTGTGACCCTATAGGTTTTCGCGGCGTTGGCAATTATATTAAATCACACATTTAACATAATAAACAGTGAGCGGTATCTAGCAACACATCACTGCTACCCAAGTCACGAAAATGTCATGTGATCTGACAAAACCTCCTGTGATAATAATTATGTGTATAATTACCCCTTTGCCCCTATGTCTATATTGAACACAAGGTATAGACCGTGTCACCCTTGTCCAGCTCAATATTGGGCCCATAGACATTTATCCTGTTACGCAGGATTGGCAAATTCTCATAGCGGGTCAATCCGGTATAAATATTACTCCTAATATTCATACCTATGTTTAAGACTTGATAAATCTTTATCCATGATCCATGAGATGTGATCATCAGTCTATAAACATAATAGTCTTTAATGCTTTAATGTTATCCCTCTAGGGCTTACACCAACAATCTCCCACTAGCACTAGAGCCAATCAGACATACCCCGTATGCCCATTGATCTAGTATGGCCATCATGCTTCTGCTGCGCAAGAGGCTTTGTCAGTGGGTCAACTATATTGTCAAGTGTAGGTACTTTACATATTTTCGCACAACGCCTAAGTATGTGTTTGGATCGTTGGTGAGATCTAGGCTCCTTAGCTTGTGCGATAACACCACTGTTATCATAATAGAGACCAATGGGATCTACAATGCTAGGGACTATGCCAAGTTTATTGATCCAAACAGCTTCCTTTGCTGCACTTAAGGCAGCAATATGCTCGGCCTCGGTTGTAGAATCAGCAACTGCATCTTGCGTTGAACTTTTCAAGCTCACAGTGCCACCATTTAAGCGAAACACATAACCAGATTGGAATCATTCATATTAAAGCGTCTCAGCACTTTGTCTATGTACGTACTCTGACTTAGGCCAAGCAGTTTTGTGATCTATCTCTAGATTCTGATTCCTAATATATAGGCTGCTTCACCTAGGTCCTTCATAGAAAAGCATTTCCCCAACCAAGACTTTACTTGTTGCAGGGTAGGGATATCGATTCCAATGAGTAATATGTCATCTACATATAATACCAGGAATGCGATCATGCTCCCACTAACCTTCTTGTAGACACAAGTCTCATCTTCGTTCTTGATGAATCCATACAGTTTTACTGTTTCATCAAAACGAAGATTCCATGAGTAGGTCACAGGCTCATCTTGATCCATGAGTAATACATCACCTTGATCAGATATCCATATATCTCAGGTAGGTGACGTATCCTGCCTGACCTACGCTGGTCTTGTTCTATTTGAGCAGGTTGCTCTTACACAACTACTTGTGTTTCCTGCTCTAATTCCTCCATAGGTGTATCGATACTTTGTGATTCTTGAATTTCTTCAAGTTCTACTTTCCTCCCACTGATTCCTTTGGAAATTAAAATCCCTTTCTAGGAAAACTCAAGTTCGAGCGACAAACATTTTGCCCTCAGAAGGATTGTAGAAATGATATCCTCTTGTTTCTTTAGGATACCCCACAAATAAGCATTTGTCAGATTTGGGCTCAAGCTTAGTTGAAATTTGTCGTTTCACATAAACTTCGTAACCCCAAATCTTCATGTAAGACATATGTGGTCTCTTACCACTCCATATCTCATATGGTGTCTTTTCAACCTTTTGGATGGAACACGGTTAAGTGTGTAAGCTGATGTCAATGGTGTATGTCCTCAAAATGAGTTTGGAAGATTGGTGTGACTCATCATGGATTGGACCATGTCCAACAGGGTTCGATTTCTTCTCTCAGATGCACCCTTCCATTGGGATGTTCCAGGAGGAGTAAGTTGGGATAGGATCCCACACTCTTTCAGATGGTCATCAAACTCTAGGATTAAATACTCATCACTTCGATCTGATCGAAGAGTTTTAATATTCTTACCTAGTTGGTTTTAACTCGTTAGGTTTCACCCTTTTGTATTAATCTTATTAATAGGCATTTCAAGATCAAGGACATATAGTCCATTGTTCATTTGTGCAGTAGCATAGAATATATCATTCAAATAAATTGAGCAACAATTGTTCTTTATTATTAATGAAAAACCAAACTTGTCCAAACAAGCAATGGAAATAATATTCCTGCTAATTGCAGGTACATAATAACAGTTCTCTAACTGAATTATTAAACCACTAGGTAAAGTCAATACAAAAGTTCCTACGGCTAAAGTAGCAACCTTTGCTCCATAGCCAACTCGTAGGTCGACTTCACCTTTTGCCAAATCTCTACTCCTTTTTAGTTCCTGCTCATTTGTACAAATGTGAGAACCGTATCCAGAATCTAATACCCATGATGCATAAGTAGATAAATTAATTTCAATAACAAAAATACCTGAAGTTGGAGTCTCTACTCCATTCTTCCTATCTTCCAGGTACTTTGGGCAGTTCCTCTTCCAGTGTGCGGTCTTACCGCAATGGAAGCAGGTGCCTTCCTTTTCTATGCTTCCACTAGGCTTCAAAGCAGCACTAGTGGGTTTGGGTTTGGCAACTTCCTTGCCTTTCCCTTTATCATGTTTGAGGACAATCCTCATGTCTCGGTACCAATCCAGAAAATTTGTCCCAGACAATTTTTCCTTGTCAAGGTTTGATCGCAATATGTTGTTAGAGGTGTTTGTTGTCATGGTAATCTACACAAGGATTAATGAAAATATAAGTATCATTGACATATTTAATTAGGTCTTTAATTAAACATGCTCCCACTATTTTATTCAAAAACAAATGACCCTCATCATTTGATTCGGAAAATCCCGTCGGAAGATTTTCTAGTGGGTCGAGATCCATATTTTACTTCGTTCTAAGTCCGCGTAGGCGGATTACACAAAACTAGGTTATTTAGGTAGGAACTCCTTCCAATTGTATCTCATACAACTCTCGAAAATTTCAGTTGGGTGAATAACTCCTTATTCCAATCCATCATATGGATCATTCCCAACTCTTGCTTCTAAATATATATATAATCTTATTATAATTTGTTTAGTTAAGTTTGACCCATTGTTTTAACAGTTGGATATTACAATTATCCCATCGCACCTTACTAATATATAGATCATGCACCTCGCGTAGGCGAAACTTACATTATCCATTACTAGTCTTGATGAGTGTTAAAACTTGGAAAGCATAAACTTAATATTTAATTTGAGGGAATTACAATTTTTCTGATCTCACCGGCTTGTTTATCATATAAACCGTCTCTCACATGCATCAACATACATTCACATGCATCAACATACATACAAACATAATGAAACAGTTATGGCCCCTAGCGCAATTGTTCTCCCAAGCCAATGAGAGAACCTAAGCTAACCTAACAACGATCTAAGCTTCTCCAAGCAAGATCTTCAAGGTTGTCCTCCTTTGGCACTGACTTCTTTGCTTTCTTCATATCATTACATTACATAAAAGAAACTCGTTTTACATACGAGGGAGTGAGATGAGAAAAGAAGTTACATTTGGGAGATTAAGAGAGAGGCACGACACGCAGGTCGTATTTTAAAAACCCAAAACAAAACAAAGGAAAACTAAGGCCATAACCGATCACCACAAGACAATAATAAACACTTTATTATTATTATTATTAATTCCTTTAATTAATTAAAATCAAATTAAATTTCGACGATCGATCACACTACGCAGAGTTAGCCGGGGGTCCGCTGCCCGGACAGCGGGAACGGGTGTTCCGCTGCCCGGTCAGCGGACGGTGGACGGGGCTCGAAAATTTTAATGAACAATTCATTTAAAATTGACGTCGTTTTTCGTATCAACACTTGATACTTCAAAGCACTTTTTCTAGCCGAACGGGTGAATTTTTTCTTGCGTTAACCGGTTAACCATATGCGTTAACCGGTTAACACTGTTTGAAAATGTCTTGGAAAACTGTTTTCCACCTTGCGTTAACCGGTTAACCAAATGCGTTAACCGGTTAACACTGTTTGAAAATCTCAAAATTTTTATTTCGCATTCCGTTATCCGGTTAACCATATGCGTTAACTGGTTAACACTGTTCCAAAAATGTTTAGAAGGCTGTGTTCAGTTTCTCATTAACCGGTTAACCATACGCGTTAACCGGTTAACACTGTTCGGAAAAGTGTTTAGAACACACAACTCTTGTGCAGTCAAACCCCAATCGCATAACTCTCTGACACACAACCCTTGTGCCGTCACTAACCCTGATGCACCAATTTCAGACCGTCAAACACATCTCGATTGTTAAATTAGTATGATTGATCAACACGTCATTGCTTCACCATACTAATGTCGGATCAAGAAGCAAACGACCATTGATCGCTCAAAGGAAAACAATCATCGAGGGTTTGAATGAACGAAACGAGAACACTATATCATATATAATGTATTTTGCATCAGGATTACATATATCACATATATGTAACTTGATCGATCTCAATTTAACCTTTGATTCATTCTGTCTTTAATCATATTATTACAGAACAAAAACAAATATCAGATTCATGGTTTCGTAAGTGGCTCTGATACCACTGTAGGAGAATTGCCATCCAAGGCGCAGCGGAATTTAAAAATTTCTCCATTTAGTGATCCTTACGAATGGGCATGATCAGTGATAGAATCGTTACCTCTTGTGGCGATTCAAACCTTTGGTGCAGATCTCTGATAATGATAAAAACCTTTGATACAAATCCACGGGGCGATCACGAACGTTGAACGATGACAACGTCTCTACTCAGTCCACACGAACGGATTCCTTCAATAGCAGTGCTAGCTGTTATGAATGAAGGCTTTGAGTGAGAGAAAGAGGGAAACAAAATTCCAAGTCTCTACTTGAATTTCAGTCTGAGTGGAGTGAAGTGACAATGCTTTTACCCAAGGGGTTCTATTTATAGAACCACTTGTGTGGGCTTCAAGCTAAAAAGCCCACTTAAGTGTATTTTGGCCCATATCTTATAATATGCCCAAAATCACTTAAGTATTTGGTACCTTACCATATTTCGTCTCCCACTTAAGTGCACCGTACCTTACGGTGTTCCTTAGTTACTCTGTCTCTCATCAATCCGTCCTTTGTGTGTGACCCTATAGGTTTTCGCGGTGTTGACAATTATATTAAATCACACATTTAACATAATAAACAGTGAGCGGTATCTAGCAACACATCACTGCTACCCAAGTCACGAAAATGTCATGTGATCTGACAAAACCTCCTGTGATAATAATTATGTGTATAATTACCCCTTTGCCCCTATGTCTATATTGAACACAAGGTATAGACCGTGTCACCCTTGTCCAGTCCTATATTGAGCCCATAGACATTTATCCTGTTACGCAGGATTGGCAAATTCCATCTAGGACACTCATGTCCCTCAGCATGCTTCGTGGAGTACCCATCAACTGTCTTTATGGTTATCCAGTTACGGACAATGTTAGATCAACAACAAAGCACTTGACTCTACATCTAGGATCCATAGTGGTTTCAGGTCGAAGAGTCGTATACACTATTATCACCATGAGAATAACTTATGACACTTTGCATAACTTTCTATATAGTATTCTCATAGCGGGTCAATCCGGTATAAATATTACTCCTAATATTCATACCTATGTGTAAGACTTGATAACTCTTTATCCATGATCCATGAGATGTGATCATCAGTCTACAAACATAATAGTCTTAATGCTTTAATGTTATCCCATTTCACATTAAAGCTCGACTACGGATACTTTAAGAATAATGTGCTTATGTTTAATGTGTTCTCATGATTAAGTCACACTTAATACATTAAACGGACTATCTATTCCAGGGACTTTATTAATCAACCATAATAAAGAAAGTGCCTTTTATTATTAATAAATATTTCGATACAAGTACCAAAAGTATTGGCCTCTAGGGCTTACACCAACAAAAACATCCAAACCGTAGGGAATTTTAGGTCAACACCATAAAGTGGGAGACAACCCTACTGGGGAAGAATCAAAAAGCTGCTAAAAAACCAGGAGGAAACTCTGACTGGGAGCAAAGATGAAGACACCAAAGCCATCTACCGGAGGGAGATCAAATATCTTATGATGACGATCGTCCTGCTGAAGAAATACGAACTCCGCTGGGAAGGCCGAAACTCTGTTGGGAACCAGGACACGTCGTTGGGGATGTACAAGCATCTTAGCAACTTTACTGGGGAAAATAATACGCCACAGAGTATATGAATCAACCAACTCAGATGGGGAAACAGAAAGACACTCGACTGGAGAACTAAATCCGCTAGCTAAGGACAACAACACTCTATTAAAGACATGAATCAACACTGATGCATAGAGATACCCGAAGAGTTACTTCTTGGGGAACCTCAGATGCTTCGCACTTTAGGACTTGCTTCTTACTGAAATGATGTTGATATTACTGTTACTTGCTTTGGAAAAGTTTTTGCTCATATTTTAAAGAAAACTTGATTTTGATTTAAAAATTTAATTTCAAAATGATCATAATTACATTTAAAACTACTGGCTGAAGTAAATAAGAGTAGAAACAATTGGATAAAAGCTCAACTTTATTTATTGGAATGGTAGTCTGTAAATGACAAGACTCCATAGATTTTACAAAGTCGAAAATGGTAATTTACATGGAAAACGGTTACATTGAATACAAATGATCCTTAATCCTTCTACCAAATATTGATATCCACTGTGCTTTTGACCACTGCTGAAGATGAACCGACGTCAACCCTTGTGCTTAAACAAAGTCTTCAAAAATCACCGAAGATCAGTAGAATGCAGTTACTTGCCATACTCCCTAATTTTTTCATAAGTTGCCCCAAGGTGGGGTACTCAACTTATTGGGAAAATATTTTTTGTTTTTATGTCTCTAATTTTTGCCTGGATCGCCCTTTCGGGTTTTCAATCCACTGAGACGCTCATTTTTTCGTAAGTCGCCCTTTCGGGTTTTCAACTTAGCGAGTTGTTCTTTTCTTTTTTAGGCGAAGTATTTCTTGACTGCATCTGCGTTCACAGGACGAGTGAACTCTTCACCATCCATAGTTGTAAGAATCAATGCACCACCTGAAAAGGCTCTCTTAACAACATATGTGCCTTCATAATTGGGAGTCCATTTTCCTCTAGAATCTGGCTTGAACGATAAAATCTTTTTAAGCACAAGGTTTCCTTCTCTGAACACACGAGGTTTGACCTTCTTATCAAAAGCTTTCTTCATCCTCTGCTGATATAATTGACCATGACACATGGCAGTCAATCTCTTCTCTTCTATCAAATTCAACTGGTCAAACCTGGTCTGACACCATTCAGCTTCAGTCAACTTGGCTTCCATGAGCACACGCAATGAAGGAATCTCAACCTCTACGAGGATCACTGCTTCCATACCATAAACGAGAGAGAAATGGGTTGCCCCTATTGAAGTGCGGACGGATGTACGATACCCATGCAAAGAAAATAGGAGCATCTCATGCCAATCCTTATACGTGACAACCATCTTCTGGATAATCTTCTTGATGTTCTTGTTCACAGCTTCAACATCCCCATTCATCTTGGGTCTATAGGGAGAAGAATTATGATGTGCAATCTTGAAGTCTTTGAAAAGAGCTTCCACCACATTGTTATTCAAGTTCGATCCATTATCAGTAATGATCTTACTTGGCACACCATAACGGCATATAATCTGATTCTTGATAAACCTTACAACAACTTGCTTGGTTACATTTGCATACGATGCTCCTTCAACCCATTTTGTGAAGTAATCAATTGCCACTAGAATGAAACGATGTCCATTCGAAGCTTTGGGCTCAATCATCCCAATCATATCAATTCCCCACATGGAGAAGGGCCATGGGGAAGAGATAACATTCAAAAGTGTCAGAGAAACATGAATCTTATCAGCATAGACTTCACACTTGTGACATTTCTTCACAAACTTGCAACAGTCAGATTCCATTGTTAGCCAATAGTAACCTGCTCGCAACATCTTCTTCGCCATTGCATGTCCATTGGAATGAGTACCAAAGGATCCTTCATGCACTTCGGTTATCAACAAGTCTGGTTCGTGTCTATCCACGCATCTGAGCAAAACCATGTCAAAGTTTCTCTTGTACATGATATCACCATTCAAGTAGAAATTACCGGCTAATCTTCTCAAAGTCTTCTTATCTTTCAAAGATGCCCTAGGCGGGTAAATCTGACTTTGGAGGAAACACTTGATGTCGTAATACCATGGCTTCTCATGTTTGATCTCTTCAACAGCAAACACATGAGCTGGCCTATCAAGACGCATCACAGACAAATTAGGAACTTCATTCCAATACTTTACCACAATCATCGATGCCAACGTTGCCAGAGCATCTGCCATCCGGTTTTCATCTCGAGGGATATGATGAAACTCAACCTTTATAAAGAAATTTGAAATTCTTCTTGCATAATCTCTATATGGTATTAAACCGGGTTGATTTGTCTCCCATTCTCCTTTGATCGGATTCACTACCAAAGCTGAATCACCGAAGACATCTAAATATTTGATTCTGAGATTCATGGCCTCTTCAAGCCCCATAATGCAAGCTTCATATTCTGCCATGTTGTTTGTACACTTGAAAGTCAATCTAGCTGTAAATGGTAGAGGCGTGCATTGAGGAGTAATAATCACTGGCCCAATTCCATTTCCATATTGATTAACAGCTCCATCAAATACCATGCCCCAACGGGAACCAGGTTCTGGCCCTTCTTCTAGCAATGGTTCATCACAATCTTTCATTTTTAAGTACAAAATCTCTTCATCAGGAAAATCATACTGTACTTGTAAGACCCTAATTTTGACCCTAAGATCCCTCATGGCATCATATCATTGCTCAGTGCATTGCCTCAAGGATCATAACATGTTTGGCTCCTTAACCCTAGGGTGAGACTTGTGTGAGTGGTTTAAGACCACCAAGCATGCTTGTATTGTATATTGTTTCTTTTCTTATTTTGATTACTAACCAAAAGCACAAAAATATGTCACTAAATCTTTTTGTTTTGAAGCTCAAGTGATCATGTGCTCCCATACTCCTAGGAGGCTCCTAAGCTCAATGAAGTGGCTAGATGAAGATGAGAAAAAGAATGACAATGGTACACAAAGATCCTAATCATCATATATGTCTCCCAAGTATCTCAATTTGCCAATTTGATCAAGATAGCCCAAAGGGCTTGAGGATTGTTTCCCAAGGAAACCCTAATTCAACTGTGCCTCAACTGTGCCTTGCTCATGAAGCAACCTCAACCTATGATCAAATTAAATCAAGGGAAGTTATTTCATTCATTATTTTATGCATATGTGAGCCTATTTGAGGATCCTCAATCATTCATTCATCAAGATTAGAAGTTTGGCCTTGGAAAGTTGACCAGTCAAGTCATCTAACTAAACTGAGGTCCATTGAGATACAACTTTTGATGTGTTTGTCAAGTGAAGATGACCCCTAGATAAAAGCTGTTCTTAAGAACCATATGAACAACTTTCATGTTCATAAAAATTCCATTTGAAACATGGAAGGTCATCATTAATTTCAAAACATTATAGGTCATTTTGACTGAAACCCTAATTTTGGGTCAACTTCCCAAGGACCTAACTTCCTTAATTTGTAATATTTTGAGGTGAGACCAAATGCATAGTAAATATTAAGATGTCTACTTCAAATGTTATGTTGGACAAAATTTCATAATCCCAAAATAAATACATGTGATAATACAAAACATTATAGGTCACCTTGGACCTAAGTCATTGAATTTGAAAAAGTGCTTAACTTCAAATGCCCATAAATTTTTCATGGAAAATCCAAATGATGCAAAATATGAGTATACATTGATCATCTTGAAAATATATACAACTTTTATGTTGGAGGTTTTTCCATTTGAAGCTTGCATCATGCAAACAGAGGGGTTTGAATAGGCTTGCATCATGCAAACAGAGAGGGGTTTGAATAGGCTTGCATCATTGCTTTTTGTGAAAATTTTCACAGCCAGTTTCCAAAATAAATACATGTGGTAATACAAAACATTCACAACCAGTTTTCAGTTATTTCCAAATGCCAAATGAATTTTTGCCCAACATTACTTTTTTTCCTTATTTCAAGGGCTTTCCAACCATTACTCACATTACTTTTTTTTTACTTTCCGTGTGTGAGTTTCGAAGAGCTCTTTCTTTATGTTCATTTTAACATTTCATGGTGAAACTTAATGTGCAAGCCATATCCTTCCAAATTGTACGTCCAACTCCATTTCAAATGATCTCAACATGGTTTAGCACCCATCATTGAGCCTCACATGCGCCTGTACAGGCCCATGCACCAAAGTTCAAATTTGCCATGCACACGAGGGAATCATGAACTCAACCCTCTTCAGCTATAAATAAGCACTCAATCTCATTCATTTAGCAACCTTGTGGAGACCTGAAATGCTACAGTACTGAAATCCCAACCATTACCAAAGGAATTTTCAGATTTTTCTCTCTTTTTCAATCTTGAAATTCAACATCATTAGTTGATTTTCAAAGCTCAATTCCTTAGCCTCTCATCTCCATTACATCTCCAGAGCAAAAAAGGATCAAGATCTTGAAGAATTTGTGGCCTTAAGAGCTCTATTTTAAAGGTAGAACTTCAAACTTTTTGGATCTAGATCTTGCAATTCAATGTAGTTTTCTTTAGTTTGTGTGGTTTTCTGAAGTCCTCACACTTGAGGCAGGCCAGTGGTGGTCTTAATTCTTCATTTCATGCATTTGCAGTTGACATACCATGATCTTCCATCTCACATTTCTCTCAAAATAGGAAGAGTGAGGAAGATCCATGGATACAGTGGTGATGTACATCACATGCGTTTCAATTTGATGTCCTTGTTTTTCATTTTCATTACAAAAATTTTCTCTGCAAGTGGTGGCCGGATTTTGGTATCTCACTGGAGAAGATGGTGGTTTCCACCACCATCACCACGTGTGCACTTTCCTGATCGTTGGATTGCTTGGCCACGTTATAATCTCATGCGTTCATTATGCTTACTTGATTTAATGCATTGTGCCGCGCGCTTGACTTATGTCCACCATACGCCCTCACATCTGAGCCATTTCTCCTTGCCACGTCAATTAATGAGCTTGATCTGGTGGCTGCGCTTTTTTCTGTTATTTCTATTTTCTTTTAATTTCAGTTAATTCCTTTTATTTTCAAAAATTCATAAAAAATTTAATTGAAGTCACAAAAATATGAGACCAATGCAAACATTTTTCTTGAAAAATCTAGTTTCATATTTTGATTTTTAATTATTTTTGTGACTTCATTTAATACTTTTTGTGAACTATTTGATTTTTAATAGTTTTAATTCATTTTTAATTACTTTCTGATATTTGAAAAATCCAAAAATGTTTTCCTAACACCTATGGATCATGATAAGTCAATGAAAAATAGTCTCATCAATTTCTTATTTGATTTGAGATTTATTTGAGATTTTAGTTCATATGTTGTTATTTTTTAGTGTTTTTAATTGTTTTTAAATACTTTCTGGTTTCCAAAATTGTTGAGAAAATTAGTCAAAGTCTATTTGATCATGTTAGACCTATGAGAATTTAATTGGACTTGTTGAAGTTGATTTGAATTAAATTTGAGGTTTGACCATATTTTGATTATTTTATTTTGCATTTTATTTTAATTCAAAAAATACCAAAAAAATATGGTTGACTTGTTGACTTGTACTCTTCATTTCTTTTCTGTTTGGCATTGATTGATGATGACTTGGTTCACATTTGATCAATTGAGTTTGATACTTGAATTCTCTTTCCCTCCCTTTCATCTTCATCCCATTCTTTTCATCATTTGGTCAATAAGTTAATGTCTTATGGTTGGTCTTGACAAATGAGAGGTTTAACCTTCTTTGATCCAAACCAAACTCAACTTGATCCAAGATCAAGTGAGTTGTTTTGTGTCAAAGATAAGTTGCTTCTTGGTCAAGCAAATAACCTAAAGTCCATACAAGGCCCTTCCCCTTTTGTTTTGGCATCGCAAGTTTGTGGAGCTTGGCTTACTAGTCATGATCTCTAACTTGTATTTATTTGCCTAAAGTTTTATTGACCGGCCTCAGATAGGTGTGACTACTACATTAGTCCACTTACGATTGCTTAACATAGCGCTACATTGTCTTATGACAAACTAACATAACCATACTAATTACTAACTTTAATTTGAGCATTTAATTTCTTGCAATTTACCTTAATGTCATTTATTTCTTGCTCATTATTCATATTGATTTTCACTTTGCTCACTTGAGCACATATTTTATGTTTATGTCATTTCCCTTTTGCTCATTTGAGCTCATTAATGTATATAAATATATTGTTGTCTTGTGATTGCTTTGTCTTTGTTTTGTGTGAACCTAATGCAAAAAGGAGAAAGGACTTAGAATTAAGACATACCTATGCTTAAAGGAGTTCAAGAGCAACTAGGCCTCATGCCTTTAGAATGCTAAACTTGTTGAAGAGCAACTAGGCCTCATGCCTTTAGAATGCTAAATTTCAAAGTTGACTCTAAAGGACTTCTCATTTAAACTTATTCTTTGTCCGTTCCTCTTATTGTGTTGTGAACCTTTTGATGTTTGCTCTTGTGTGATAGGGATTCTATCTTGAGATAGTAAAGAGGACCATTGTCATGAGTAGCCAAGTTAAGAGAGACAAGCCTAATAGAGATTCTAGGAGCTTGAATCGAATTTGTTTGATTGCTTGATTGTGTGCTAAGTCCAAAGGAAAGGAGCATCTTGAATCATCTCTATGATTTCAAGAAAAGGAACTCCAAGGGTTTATCTTTCCCCTCTTATCTTTGTATGCTTTAGGACTAGCCCTTCTCTTCTTCTCCCCACTCTAACCAAGCCAAAATCTTTTCTTTCAAACTTTGACTTTGTTTCAAATTAGAAACCTAGGCCTTAAGCCTTTGACTTTTCAAAACTCTTTTCATAAATACTCATTTGTAAATAATCTTAATCCAACTTTGACTTCATTTTGTAAATAAATCTAACTTGTGAATACAACCCATTTCAAGTTGTTTTGTGGTTCCAATGGCCACCTTATTAAAACTTTTTTCATAAACATTAGTCATAGGTTTGAGTTATCATAGTGGTTAATATAAATCTCACCTCATCCTTAGTGATTGGATTATAAGTCTTCCATGCTTATTATAGGGTTAACCCCTCACTAGTATGTTGAAGCCTTCCTCACATGGTAGATTGTTGGTTTAGTTTGAGTTTTCTCCCTTTGGTAACAAAAGACCTTAAGGGTTTTGGTCAAATCAATTCACCAATCTTTGAGATTTTTACCCCGAACTACGAGGTTTTGATCCTCCTTTGTGATGGTACGTAGGCAATGGGTTCATCCATTCAAACACCAAAATTTGTAAATATAATCTATTCTCTTCTCATCCCTCCAATATTTTGTACAAATCTTTTCATAAATACCAACCTACAACACATATTTGCAAAAAGGGTTCCCTTAGAGTACTAAGGATGTTTTGGGTGTGTAAAACCTTCCCATTTCATACCCAATCCCCTTACCCAAATCTCTGACATTTTTATTAGTTTTTGATTTGAAAAACTTCTTACCTTGGCTTTTGTTCGCTTTTTAGCCTTTCCTTTGGACAAATAAAAGTGCGGTGGTGACTTTAATTGTATGTTTACTTTTGGTTTAGTCAATAAACCTAAAGGTAACGAAAACCCCGCTACAAAAAAGTGGTTACTCTGCTGGGGACACAAGGTTTAGCCTACTTTTTACTTATGTGTGTTGTATGTTTATATTTATTGGTGACATATTTTTTTGCAAATTTGGGATGACTGTATTGTTTGTAATGTATGAATTGCTTGATATATTAATTGCTTGTATGCTTGGTGGTTTCTTGTGAGATGAGTTCTATACCCGAACTCGAGTGCACTTATGATAGGAGAATGTCATAGTCTTGTTGACTTGTGTGGAGTTATTCCTTAATAAGTTAACTTGCAAGCCCATTCACTTGGTGGAGGTCTTGTTAGGATCAATAGTGTTACACGAGTAGTCGTGGTTAGGCATTACTCTTTCCAATATAAACCTTAGAAGCCAAGGACCTTAGATACCTAGCCCATCTTGGCCTATTTTAGGACGTAGTGCAAAGGTCGTTCAAGTGTAAGACTTGAGGCGATTGTTACATGATACTACACTTATAAGAGTCCCTCTTGAGAATATTTTTTGGAAAAACGAGTAGTCGTTTTATCCGATAATATCCGAAAGATGAGATGATGACTATGGGAACCCTTTTTAGAACATGATTGTCAGGTTTAACCATAGTACACTCCCATTGGGTGGTTCTTAACCAAGACTCCATGCTCGTGACTTACAATAAACCCTTGATTCGCGGTTGATCCGTTCTCGTATATCCTTAATATCAATGGAACTTGGGTGTTGATAAGGTGTAAATCATAATCCACCAAAATGGATGATTGATATTGACGATGACGTGAGCCATCCCATGGCCTTTGTGTGGTTTGACTTGCTTGATCCTTGAGTGTGATTGTTGCATCCATGCATTCATGCATTCATTTGCATCCATATCATCAACAATAAAAGTTTTCAAGGAACTTAAAAGGTCTATTTGCAAATTTTCAGACATGGATAAATAAAGAAGGAACACGAAGAAGTACAGTTTCACACAACCCGACTTGAAAGAGTTAAGGAGTTTGGCATCTTATGTATTAGAGCCTTTGGAGTTCAAAGCTCGCAATGGGAAACTTCTGTATATTCTTTCTACTAAAGTGGATGAAGGTCTGATGAGTGTGTTGGTGCAGTTCTACGATCCCTTGTATCGATGCTTCACTTTTCCGGATTTCCAGCTTTTGAGGAGTATGCCTATCATGTGGGTATACCTATTCTTGACCAGTTTCCGTTCAGTGGTTTGGAGAAGATTCCGTCTTCTCAAGAGATTGCTGACATACTTCATGTGGATGTATCTGACATTGTTGCCAATATGACTACCAAAGGTGGAATTCAGGGTCTCCCATCTGATTTTCTCGTTTCCAAAGCTATTTTGCTTGGGAAGGCCATGAGTGATGAAGCTTTTGAAGCCATATTTGTACTCCTCATCTATGGGCTAGTGTTATTTCCCAACATTGACAACTTTGTGGATGCGAACACTATTAGGATTTTCTCTTCTCTTAATCCCGTTCCGACTCTGTTGGGTGACACTTATTTCTCTTTTCATATGAGGAATGCAAAGGGTGGTGGTTCCATTGTATGTTGTCTGCCTCTATTATACAAGTGGTTTATTTCGCACTTGCCTCAGACGCTTGCCTTCAAGGAGAATAAGGGATGTCTACGGTGGTCCACGAGACTTATGTCTCTCACTAATGATGATATCTCTTGGTACAACCGTGTTTATGATGGCGTTCAGATTATTGACTTTTGTGGTGATTTCTCCAATGTACCTCCTCTTGGTACATGTGGTGGAATTAACTACAACCCTGCTTTGGCTCGCCGTCAGCTTGGGTTCCCCTTAAAGGATAAACCTAACAACATTTTGTTGGAAGGTTTGTTCTTTCAAGAGGGTAATGATCCCCAAAACTTGAAGGATAGGATGGTCCGCACCTGGTGCAAAGTTCATAGGAAAGGGAGGAATGAGCTTGGTCCAAAGAATTGTGTCGCTTTGGAACCTTACACCTCTTGGGTAAGAAGGAGAGCTCTTGAGTACCACATGCCGTACGAATACCCAAGACCTACCCCTATGGTTATGGTTGGGCCTTCAACCCTCCCTAATCAAGGAGTAGAGGAGTTGAGAGACAAGGACCGGTTGCGTGCTTGGATTTGTGAGCGTGAGGAACTTCTTCAGCAACTCAAAGATAAGGATGCAGTGATAGTGTTTCTAGAGCATCAGGTTATCGATGAGCCTGATGATGTGTTTACTTCTCTTCTTCCTCACTCATCTAGGTTTTGGAAGAGGAAGTATGATCAGCTCGCTAAGGAGAAAGCTAATATGGAAGCAGCTTATGAGAGAGAGGTGAAGAGGCTCCGTGCTACTTATCTTCCGATCTCGAAGGCTTTGGACGATTGTTTCTAGGGCTCCATGGGATGTTCGTTCTCCTTTTCTCTTGTATTGTATTTGGTTACCAAAACTGTATTACTTCCTTGGTGTAAAAAATTTCCAAATATTATTGCTATGAGTATTCCATATATGTCTTAAAAGTTAAATATTTTCAAATATTTGCAAATAGATCTCTATAAAGTTCCTCTAATAAAAAAATAAACCATATGAACAAACATTGCATGCATCATATGCATAAACAGGTTTTGTTCCGAGATCTTGATCAATGGTCTAACTCTTTGCTCTTCATTTATTTTGAAGACAAGCTTACGCACCAGTATAATACCAGAGCCAATCATCCGAAGATAATGGAACATCTCGAGCAAGAGAACATGGACCTGAAGGAAGAGATTGCTAGGCTGACTGCCATGATGGAGTCAGTTCTGGCTGCACAAAGTTAAGCTTCGCCAACTCCTGCAACTCTTCCCGCGAGGACGGTCATATCTGAGGTAGCTACTTCAACTGTGCCTGCTGCAACGACCCACTTCGCTCCGACTATGCCAGCTGGGTTCCCTTGGGGAATGCCTTCTAATTTCATGCCAGAGGGTTTTGCTCCTACTCTCGCTTTTATGCCGACATCTAGCCCGGTCCTGTCTGTGCCACCTCCCGTTGTGCACACCCTTCCCCGTGTTGAAGACACCATTTATCATTCCGATCCATCTGAGGGCTCGGACGTATATGAGAAGATGGACGAAATGAAAGATCAATTCCTTGAGCTATGCAAGGAACTGAAGACTTTGAGGGGTAAGGACCTCTTTGGGAAAAGTGCTGCTGAGTTGTGCCTGGTGCCCAACGTTAAAATCCCTGTTAAATTTAAAGTGCATGACTTTGAGAGGTATAAGGGAAATACATGCCTGCTCAGCCATCTTGTGATGTATGCTCGCAAGATGTCAACACAGACTGACAACGACCAACTGCTGATTCACTACTTTCAGGATAGCCTGAAAGGTGCTGTGCTTCTGTGGTATATGGGGCTGGAGAGTGCAAGCATCCTCACTTTCAACGATCTAGGCGAGGCCTTTGTAAAGTAGTACAAATATAATGTGGATATGGCTCCAGACAGGGACCAGTTGAGGGAAATGTCCCAGAAGGATAAGGAGACCTTCAAGGAGTACGCCCAGAGATGGCAAGAGTTGACAGCCCAGATAGTGCCACTCCTGGAGGAGAAGGAGATGACAAAGATCTTCTTGAAGACTTTGAGATCTTTCTATTATGAGAGAATGATCGCTAGTGCTCCCTCAGACTTCACCGAAATGGTGAATATGGGGATGAGATTAGAAGAAGGGGTCCGTGAAGGACGCTTGTCTCGTGATGATGGTTCCTCAGCAAAGAAGTATGGAGGATTTGCTAGGAAGAAGGAGGGAGAGACTCATGATGTGTCCTCCCATGTTAAAAGAAGGCCCTATGTAAGGAGGAAGGATGTGTGTCCAGCCGTCAACCAACACCAGGTGGCTCATATAGCACCTGCTTTCAGAGAAGTTCATCAACAATAACCACAAAAGCAACATCGTCAACAACAACAAGCCTACCAGCCTCGCAACAATAGGAACACCAACACCAGAAACTACGAGAGGAATAGGGTGACTTTTGACCCGATTCCGATGACATATGCTGAGCTTTATCCTTCCTTGATCGTTAGGAAGCTGATAGCATTGTTGCAAATATAATCGCTTGCAACAATTTGAGCTTCTGTGATGCTGATCTTCCCGAGGAGGGAAAATACCACAATTTGGCTTTACATATATCTATAAACTGTAAGGATGATGCCTTGTCCAATGTATTGGTGGACACAAGATCATCACTCAATGTATTGCCAAAGTCCACTCTTGCTAAACTTTCATATCAGGGGCCTCCCATGAGGCAGAGTGGAGTGGTAGTGAAGGCGTTTGATGGATCACGTAAAACTGTGATCGGTGAATTAGAACTCCCGATCAAGATTGTACCTAGTGATTTCCAGATCACTTTCCAGGTCATGGATATTCATCCATCTTATAGCTGTTTGCTTGGCAGACCATGGATTCACGAGGCAAGCGCCGTGACATCCACCCTACACCAAAAGTTGAAGTTCGTGAAGAACAAGAAGTTGGTGGTGATAGGGGGAGAGAAGGCTCTCTTGGTAATCCATTTAGCTTCCTTTTCCTACATCGATGCTGAGGATGAGGTTGGGACTTCGTTCCAAGCCTTGTCTATTGCTGAACCTTCGAGGAAAGTACTTTCTTCATTTGTCTCCTACAATGATGCGAAGTTGGCCATTGAGCATGGTGCAACTACTGGTTTGGGGAAAATGATCAAGTTGGAAGATAACAAGTCCCGGGCTGGAATAGGGTACTCTTCTGGTGTTTCCAATGATCTTGGGTTGTTCCAGAGTGGAGGTTTCATCCACACCGTTGAAGATCAAGAAGCTGCTGCCATTGTTGAAGATAATGAAGAGGAAGATCTTGGCAACTTTGTCATACCTGGAGGAATCTGCAATAATTGGGTCGCTGTTGATGTTCCAAAAGTTATCCATAAGTCAACGTAATGTGCTCATTTTGTTCAAAAAACCCTTCTCCCATGTCAAAAGGAGAAGTGAAGACATTGTTGGCATAATTTGATTAATACAATGACATTCATTCAATAATCGCATGTTAAATGTTTGTTTTCCTCAAATTATTTTTTTTCCTTTTTGTTTTTTGCATGAAATTGGTGATCACCATAAAACCCTAAAAAGAGAATAAAATCAACTTTTCATCTGCATAATGATTTGCCTTGTTTGAATTCTGAAATCTCTTTTATACTCAAAATCATTATGCAGGTTAATCAAACCCATTGAACATAATGATCCAACACCATCTCCCAACTTTGAGTTCCCTATATTTGAGGCAGAAGAAGATGATGTTGAAGAGATTCCTGATGAGATTACCCGTCTGCTTGAGCACGAGGAGAAGATCATTCAGCCACATCTTGAGAATCTGGAGACAGTCAACTTAGGGTCTGAGGACTGCATTCGTGAAGTGAAGATTGGGGCACTTCTTGAAGAGTCTTTTAAGAAGGGGTTGATTGAGTTGCTACGAGAATATGTCGACGTCTTTGCCTGGTCGTATGAAGACATGCCTAGTCTAGATACTGATATCGTGCAACATTTCTTGCTGTTAAAGCCTGGGTGCGTGCCTGTGAAGCAGAAGCTCAGAAGAACTCATCCTGATATGGCAGTGAAGATTAAAGAAGAAGTTCAGAAGCAAATTAATGCGGGGTTTCTGGTGACTTCTACACATCCTCAATGGGTGGCCAATATTGTTCCCGTGCCTAAGAAAGATGGAAAAGTCCGAATGTGTTGGATTACCATGACTTGAATAAAGCTAGTCCAAAAGATGATTTTCCGCTACCACACATTGATATGTTGGCAGACAATACAGCTAAATTCAATGTCTTTTCGTTTATGGATGGATTTTCCGATTATAATCAGATTAAAATGGCACCCGAGGATATGGAGAAGACAACATTCATCACACCTTGGGGAACATTCTGTTATCGAGTGATGCCCTTCAGTTTGAAGAACGCCGGAGCCACGTATCAACGCGCTATGACTACCTTGTTTCATGATATGATGCGCATGGAGATTAAGGTGTATGTTGATGATATGATTGCAAAGTCGAAAACGGAAGTTGAACATGTAAAACACTTGTTGAAGCTTTTCCAGCGTTTGAGGAAGTACAAGCTCCGCCTGAATCTGAACAAGTGTACATTTGGAGTCCATTCCGGCAAGTTATTGGGCTTTATTGTCAGCGAAAGAGGTATTGAAGTTGATCCTGCCAAGGTCAAAGCAATACAAGAGATGCCTGCTGTAAGACCCTAATTTTGACCCTAAGATCCCTCATGGCATCATATCATTGCTCAATGCATTGCCTCAAGGATCATAGCATGTTTGGCTCCTTAACCCTAGGGATGGGACTTGTGTGAGTGGTTTGACACCACCAAGAATGCTTGTATTGTATATTATTTATTTTCTTATTTTGATTACTAACCAAAAGCATAAAAATATGTCACTAACTCTTTTTGTTTTGAAGCTCAAGTGATCATGTGCTCCCATACTCCTAGGAGGCTCCTAAGCTCAATGAAGTGGCTAGATGAAGATGAGAAAAAGAATGACAATGGTACACAAAGATCCTAATCATAATATATGTCTCCCAAGTATCTCAATTTGCCAATTTTATCAAGATAACCCAAAGGGCTTGAAGGTTGTTTCCCAAGGAAACCCTAATTCAACTGTGCTTTGATTGTGCCTTGCTCATGAAGCAACCTCAACCTATGATCAAATTTAATCAAGTTAAGTTCTTTAATTCATTATTTTATGCATATATGAGCCTATGTGAGGTTCCTCAATCATTCACTCATCAAGATTGGAAGTTTGGCCTTGAGAAGTTGACCAGACAAGTCATCTGACTAAACTGAGGATCACTGAGATACAACTTTTAATGTGTTTGTCAAATGAAGATGCCCTAAGAGAAAAAATGTTCTTAAGAACCATATGAACAACTTTCATGTTCATCAAAAATCCATTTGAAACTTGAAAGGTCATCATTCATTTCAAAACATTATAGGTAATTTTGACTGAAACCCTAATTTTGGGTCAACTTCCCAAATACCTAACTTCCTTAATTTTTATGATTTTGAGGTGAGACCAAATGCATTGGAAAGCTTAAGATGTCTAATTCAAATGTTATGTTGGACAAAATTTCAGAATCCTAACATAAATACATGTGATAATACAAAACATTATAGGTCACTTTGAACCTAAGTCATTGAATTTGAAAAATGCCCAACTTCTAATGCCCATAACTTCTTCATGAAAAATCCAAATGATGCACAATTTGAGTCTAAATTTATAAGCTTGAAAATATCTACAACTTTAATGTTGGAGGTTTTTCCATTTGAAGCTTTCATCATCGAAATATAGGGGCTTGAAAATGCTTGCTTTTGATGAAAATTTTCAAAGGGGAACTTAAACATGTTTTGTGCCCAAACTTTCACATCCAGTTTTCATTAATTTCCAAATGCCAAATGAATTTTTGCCCAACATGATTTTTGTTCCATATTTCAAGAGCTTTCCAACCATTACTCACATTACTTTTTTGGACTTTCCATGTGGGAGTTTCGAAGAGCTTTCTATTTAGGTCCATTTTTGCATTTCATGTTATAACTTCATGTGCAAGCAAATGCCAATCCAATTGCACGTCCAATTCAATTCCATTTAAGTTCAACATGGATTATCACACATCATTGGGCCTTACATGCACCTAGGAGGATTCAAATCCCATGCACACGAGGGAACCATGCCTTGCAATCCATTTCAGCTATAAATAAGTGTTCATTCTCATTCAATTGGAAACCAAGTGGAGATCTGAATTGCTGCTGAATTCAAATCCCAACCCTCACTAAAGGAATTTTCAGTTTTCTCTTTCTCTTTCTCTTTCAAGCTTGAAATTCAACATCATTAGTTGATTTTCAAAGCTCAATTCCTTAACCTATCATCACCATCACACTTCCAGAGCAAAAGCAGATCAAGATCTTGGAGAATTCGTGTCATTTAAAGCTTCATTTCAGAGGTAGAACCTCAAACTTTTTTGATCTAGATCTTGCAATTCAATGTGAATTTCTTTGGTTTGTGTGGTTTTCTGAAGTCCTCATGCTTGAGGCAGGCCAGTGGTGGTATAAATTGTGCAAATCTTTACCCTCCTGAAAGAACACACCCTCTAACAGAATGTTATAGGGTTTATCCTTTAGGGGGAACCCAAGCTGACAACGTGCCAAAATAGGGTTGTAGTTAATTCCACTGCATGTACCAAGAAGAGGTACATTGGAGAATTCACCACAAGAGTCGATAATCTGCACACCATCATATACACGGTTGTACCAAAAGATATCATCATTAGTGAGAGACATAAGTCTCGCGGACCACCGTAGACATCCTTTGTTCTCCTTAAAGGCGAGCGTCTGAGGCAAGTGCGAAATAAACCACTTGTACAATAGAGGCAAACAACATACAATGGTACCACCGCCCTTTGCATTTCTCATATGCAAAGAGAAATAAGTGTCACCCAACAGAGTAGGAACGGGATTAAGAGTAGATAAAATCCTAATGGCGTTCACATCCATAAACTTGTCGATGTTGGGGAATAACACTAGCCCATAGATGAGAAGTACAAATATGGCCTCAAAGGCGTCCTCACTCATGGCCTTCCCAAACATAGTAGCTTGATCAATGAGGAAATAAGACGGGAGACCTTGAATTCCACCTTTGGTAGTCATATGAGCACCAATAATAGATTCATTTATACGCAACAGATCAACAATCTCTTGAGAAGAAGGAACTCTCTCCAAGCCACTGAACGACAACTGGTCTAGGATAGGTATGCCCACAAGATAGGCATACTCCTCAAGCGTGGGCAAAAGCTGGAAATCTGGAAAAGTGAAGCAACGGTACAAGGGATCATAGAACTACACCAACACACTCATTAGACCTTCATCGACTTTAGTAGCCAGAATAGACAGAAGCTTCCCATGACGAGCCTTGAATTCCAAGGGATCTAATACATAGGATGTCAAACTCCTTAACTCTTTCAAGTCGGGTTGTTTGAAATTGTACTTCTTCGTAGACGCACAAAAGGTCTAAAAGCGGGGAAGCTCTGATCTAGAGTTGTCATGCAATATGGACCTATGTGTTAGGATTTATAAAGGGGAACATATACCTAATGTTAGCATGCAAAGAATAAGGGAATTCTACCTATGTTATCATACAAAGGGTTCTACCTAATGGGTGCTACCTAAACGGAACAAGAGTCGACGGATGGAGCGCGAAGAGGAGTTACGGACACGGGTAGATGGCGATGCCGGAGGCAATCTACTTACAGGTCGATGGCGATGCCTGAGGCAATCGACTTACAAGAGGATGGATGAATGCGTGCTGGTTCTGTTAAGTTTTGAAAATGATTACTCGACGTTGGATCGAGCTTTTGATCTTATTTTGAAATGGTTATCGGATGTTCGTTTTAATTCTTGTATTAACAGGTGACTAAAGAAATGAAGAAATAAATATTATACACTTTATGGGAGAGGGGTACATTTGTTATGAATAGGGATTGTTCATGGCAAACAAACAATAAGAATATATGCCTCATACATCATACAAGTAGGCAACAGTTATCAATCAGATCGGATAAATAAACAATATATAATCAAACCAAAGAATCAAATAATGAAGCATTTAAACAATGGGTGGGAGTATGAACATGTTAAATAATCAAGCAATAGAAAGCATGAATGAGAGAAACAAGTATAAAAGATAACAGATGAATCAAACAGATGAAAATATACACACGAAGGGTCCACTGAATAATTTAATCAGGAAATGAGGTAAGGACCAAATAAAATCAAGGTAAAAGGCCTCTAATACATGGCATATGAGATGAACAAGGGAGGATCAAAAAATCTCTTCAATTTCCATAAGCAATCCCTAAGTCAAACATCGATCATAAAGAAGTCAACTGAAAATTCAAGTCAACTTAAAAAATAACAAATAAATAGCAAATTAAACAATAAAATTATGAAAAATTAAACTAAATAAGGTGGGTTCAGGACATCATCATCCCCCAAAAAGATTTTAAAAATAATGAAAATTGGTACGTGAATTAATTAAAACAAAACATAGGTCAAACCAAAAGTCAATTAATAAGACTAGGTTAGAATTAAATAAAGAATAAATAGTAAATTAATCAAGAAAATTATGAAAAATTAAACTAAAAAAAGTGGGGTCAGGACATCATCATCCCCCAAAACGATTTTAAAAATAATGAAAATTGGTACGTGAATTAATTAAAGTAAAGCAGAAGTCAAATTAAAAGTCAACCAACCAAACTAGGTCAAAAATAAATCCAAAATAAATTGAAAATGTGAAATAAAATTCCAAGAAAAGGTCAGGTTGACCATGAGATAGTGGTCAACCTTCATCCCAAAAATCAAATGCTAACAATAATTTTAAGTCATAAAAATAAAATCAATAAAAAAAGTGTGTTAAAATGGACCATTTAGAATAAATAATTAAAATAAAATATTAATATTAAAAAAATACAAAAATAAAAATTATATAAAATTAAATAAAACTTTAAAAAAAGTGAAAGATATTTTTGGGTAATTTTATGGACGAAGAAAATATTTTAAATAAGAAAAATAAATATGAAAATGGAAGGATTAATGGTGATGAACATGGTAAGCAAGCGTAGATATATCAAAACATGGCCATGAAAGAGATGATTACCTAATGGAAAATAGAAGTGGAATGGAATCTGATATGTGATGAAGCTTTGCCTCCTTTCCACGAAATTTCAATGCTCCTTTAGGGTTAGGGTTTCAGCTTCTTAAATAGGGTGGATTATGTGTTCTTATGGGCTTTTTAATAAGTGATTTATCCATAAGAATAAAAGTGTGAAGTGAGGTGTAAAATATTGTTATTTTGGGCCAAATTTAAGTGAATGGATGTCCTATGAATGGCCAAAAGAGGTAAAAAACGTGACTGGTTTGTGCAGCATGCTTAGAAAATCTGATTGGGCCATCCAGGCCCAAAATCTGCCTAGAAAATCAAGTCATGGTGCCCACTTTAAATGAATGTATCTCTCAAACCATGGATCCAAATGAGATGATTCCAAAAGGATGTGAAAGAGGACATGGCAAGGTACAATTGTTTAGAAGAAAGTATTTTCAAATAATGCCTTGAAGTGCAAGAAAACTGGCCAAGAAGTCTTGACAAATTTTGAAGATTTTGGACTTAGAAATTTTTCTAAGTGTCCTAAAAAATGTCTCACTTTGACTAAGCATACTCTTCTAAATTCTAATCCAAATGGAGCAAACCTTATATCTCTAGAAAGTTTGGAACAAGAGGAACAACTTTCATGTTGGAGAAAGTTTCAAATGGAGCTTTTATCTTGACGCGAAATGGGCTTAAAGTGAGTGCAACGATCATGAAAACTTGCCCTAAATGGAAAGTCAACCATTTCCAAATTAAGTAACTTTTCCAATTCCTGATTAAATGATGAATCCATGATCCAACCTTGATCAAATTTCACATGTAGGATCCCCTAGGCATGGATTTTGAGATTCCACTCTCAAAATGTCAGAAGTTGACTTTTCTGGCCCCACAGTTGACTTTTCCCAAATTGTCTGATTCCCGATTCCATTGATCAATTGAAGCACTTCTAGCTCAAATAAAGAGCTGAATTTTTGTATGTAGACCCTTATGGACATATGGAGGGCAATGGAAAAGAGTTTCACCCAAAGAATCAGAAATAAACTGATTTTATACCAAACCCTAGTTTTAGGGCAAAATGATCAGGAACTGATTGCACTGATTGCCAATGGATCTTTCTGAGATAATTGTGAATCTTCCTAGGCCAAGATGCCTCTCTAATCATGACATGGATGAGATCCTCTACTTCCAACCAAACATTTCCTGTTGCAGGTAGCCATGAAACCCTAATTTCTGATTAAATCCAGATGAACACTCTGATAGCTTTGAATCCTTCACTGATGAACTGAGGACCATAATAAGATACTTGGACCCCCCTGAGACCCTTGAGACTTGTATACTTAGAAAATGAAGTCCAATTCTCAATCTTACTTTGTGTGGGCTCCTTCTGTTAAGGAGTGATCGATCAAAACTTGATCTCCAGGTCACTAATGCAGTATGCAATGAGTATGACCTAATATGATGCTAATGAAGTGTAAAATATAATCCCATGCTTCCAGGAAAAATGAAGGGTAAATTTTGGGGTACTACAGCTTCCCTTATTCAATCAACTGGAAACCCGAAAGGAAGATAGCAACGGCTTTCACACTTTTGAGGTATCAAGTGATTGAATACGATAAAAGCCCGAAAATTTACACTGAAGTGAAAAAATGAAGTAACAATGCCTGTCAGAATCGGCCAAGAGGTGGTCTTGAAAAAGAATCTGTCTGGTACGGTAAGAGTCGGTCTGAACACCGAAACAAGGAATGTTAGCCTGAATACCAAAATAAGTGGTAACACAGAAATAACCATGGCCTGAATGCCGCTCATCAATCTGAATACTGGAAATGGCTTCGATCTAAGCATCGGACGATACTAGATTATCAAACATCGGTCTGAACACCGGGAAATTGGCCTGAGTGCCACTTCGGTCTGAATACCGGAAAACTGGTCTGAATGCCACAAGTTGCATCGACCTGAATGTCGGAAACTTCTTCGATCTGAACATCGGAAAACTGGCCTGAATGCCACTTCGGTCTGAATACCGGAAAACTAGGCTGAATGCCACAAGTTGCATCGACCTGAATGTCGGAAACTTCTTCGATTTGAACATCGGAAAACTGGCCTGAATTCCATTTCGGTATGAATACCAGAAACTTTCATGCTTGTCAGCATCGACAGAAATAGGTAAAATGATAATTGAGGCAGTGCGTGGGCCAACGACCCCTAATGGAAATAATAAAGATAAGTCATGAACAATCTTCAGTCTGAGTACTGGAAACAACTTCTGGCTTATCACTTAGGATACCTAGAATGTCTTATGCTTTATATGTATATGTTTGAATTTTTCGATGGTGTAATGCTCCTTGAAAATGGAAATGCTACGCAATTTGGGAGGATGCAATGCAATATGATTCTACATGCGGGGATGCGAAATGCTTGATTAGAGAGAACGCCAAGCTGAGGCAAGGAATTCTCCTGGGGAAATGATCACCATCTTCTGGACCCTGGCAAGGCTGTTGGAGATGCACAACACAAAGAACTCTGTGGGGAAATGACCAGCCACACGGTGTTCTGGCAATAACAAAATACCGAGACTCTGAATGGGGAGAGAATGGCACTGAAAGCCTGCTGCTGAGGAAAGCGACGGTGGTTCTGGCAACCATAATCTGTGAGAGAGACGATCTCAGTAGGGGAAGCAAACACCGATACGGTATCGAGATTCTGCTTCAAGGAAGGAAACCACGGGTTTAGCGTCGAGATCATTGATCTGGCATCGAACTCTAAGGAGCAGCCGCTTCTACTGGGAAGATACAGTCTGGCACTGTCAACTCCGCTGAGGATATACGGTCTGACACTGTCAACTACGCTGGGGATATACAGTCTGACACTATCAACTACGCTGGGGATATACAGTCTGACACTATCGACTCTACTGGTGAATGTATAATCTGAAACAAATGCTTGGGGAAGTACAACAGTGAGAGCCTGCTGGGGATTGAAGAATCCAACGCTCAGACCAGCTCTGCAGGGATAAGATACCAAATTCCAACTGTTGAGGAAAAACATCAGCGATCATTTGATGGAGACCTTAAGGAAATGCCCCGAGTGTACCTGTTCTGAATAGACGATCCAAAGCACTTAAAATTGACAGTAATTTTCAATGTTTATTAAGCACGTACCTGTAAAGCTCTTATGTTTCATGATGCAATGTTTATCAAAAATTTGGACGTCATTTTTGCAAACAAAACAGTAAAATGAAAATGAACACAGAGATGTACTGAATAACATGATTTTATTGATTGAGTGGCCTCTGAATAGGTATTTACATCAGGAAGCAATCCCTGGAAAGAGGTAATTTCACAACAGATAAAAACAAAAATTAATCTAATGGCAATGTGAAATGGATTTCTATCGGGTTCCAATTCTGCTATGATTCGCTCGTCTTTAAGATCCTCCAGATGATCAGCTTTCCGAAAAAGGTGATTGGACTGTTTCCTATCCTTCGGAAGTTTCCGGTTATCGACACGCGATGATATTCAGAACTACTCAGAACGCAACCATTCGCTTAATCCCTAACTTTTGCTTGGATCGCCCTTTCGGGTTTTCAATCCACCGGGATACCCATTTTTGCCTAAGTTGCCCTTTCAGGTTTTCAATTTACCGGGTGTACAATCTTTTCATTTTTTAATCCCTAAATTTTGCCCGAACCTTTTTCATTTTCTTGGTTCACCGGGATGCCCATTTTTTTGCCTGGACTATTCTTTTTATCGTCCAGCGGGTCTATTTTATGCGAAGTATTTTTTAACTGCGTCTGAGTTCACAGGGGAAGTGAAGTTTTCACCATCCATAGTTGCAAGCATTAAGGCTCCACCATCAAAAACCTTGGTGACAATATACGGTCCATCATAGTTAGGAGTCCACTTGCCCCTGTGATCTGTCTGAGGAGGAAGGATCCTTTTCAACACCAAATCTCCGACTTGGAAGCATCGAGGACGCACTTTCTGATCAAAGGCTCTCTTCATCCGACTTTGATACAACTGCCCGTGACAAATGGCTGCCATTCGCTTCTCTTCGATAAGACTCAACTCATTGAACCTTGTCTGAATCCATTCAGCTTCGTCTAACTTGACATCCAACACGACTCTTAGAGAAGGAATCTCCACTTTAACAGGTAGGACTGCTTCCATACCATACACAAGGGAATAAGGGGTTGCCCCGGTCGATGTATGTACTGAAGTACGGTACCAATGCAAGGCGAAGGGTAGCATCTCATGCCAATCTCTGTACGTAACGACCATCTTCTGCACAATCTTCTTTATGTTCTTATTTGCCGCCTCAACAACACCGTTCATCTTAGGGCGATAAGGGGAAGAGTTGTGATGTTGAATGCTGAAGTTCTTGCACAACTCCTTCATCATTTTGTTATTAAGATTAGAACCATTATCAATAATGATTCTTACGGGAATCCCATAACGACAAATGATTTCTTTCTTAATGAATCGGGTAACCACATGTCTGGTGACCTTCGCAAATGACGTTGCTTCGACCCACTTGGTGAAATAGTCGATGGCAACCAGGATGAAATGATGCCCATTGGAAGCAGTCGACTCAATCTTTCCAATCATATCAATTCCCCACATAGCAAATGGCCACGGCGAAGACATCACATTCAGAGGATTTGGCGGCACATGCACCTTATCAGCATAAATCTAGCATTTATGACACTTCCGAGCATATTTGAAACAATCAGATTCCATGGTCATCCCGTAATAACCCGCTCTCAACAATTTCTTAGCCATTGCATGTCCGCCGGTATGAGTACCGAAGGAACCTTCATGAACTTCCTGCATTAACATGTCTGCTTCGTGTCTATCCACGCATCTGAGCAAAACCATGTCGAAGTTCCTCTTATACAACACATCGTTTTTGTTCAAGAAGAAACTGCCTGCCAATCTTCTCAAAGTCTTTCTATCATTGTTGGATGCCCCTGCAGGGTACTCATGATTCTTCAGAAAGCACTTGATGTCATGGTACCAGGGCTTGTCATCCACTACCACTTCAGCAGCTAACACATACGCGGCCCTATCAAGGCGCATAACATCAATCCTGGGAACATGGTTCCACCGAATCACCTTGATCATGGAGGATAGAGTAGCAAAAGCATCTGTCATCTGGTTCTCGTCACGAGGTATATGATATAGCTTTACTGTTGTGAAGAAAGTCAACAGTCTTCTTGTGTAATCTCTGTAGGGGACCAGATTAGGCTGAAGAGTATTCCAATCACCATTCACTTGATTGATCACTAGAGCTGAATCTCTGAAGATGTCCAGAGTCTTGATTTTCAAATCAATGGTTTGCTCAATACCCAAGATACATGCCTCATACTCAGCTTCATTATTGGTGCACTCAAAAGTCAGACGAGCGGTGAAAGGCATGTGGGCACCTTTCGGAGTGGTAATGACAACACCAATTCCACTTCCTTTGGCATTGACGACCCCATCAAACGTTAAGGTCCACTTTTCATCTAGATCAGGACCCTCCTCAACAACTGGCTCTTCACAGTCTTTCATCTTGAGGAACATGATGTCTTCATCCGGAAAATCAAACTTCATCGGCTCATAATCATCAATCGGCCGCTGAGCAAGATAGTCTGACAGAATACTCCCTTTGATGGCTTTCTGGGATGTATACTGGATGTCATACTCTGTCAGTACCATTCGCCAACGAGCAACCCTTCCGGTGAGAGCTGGCTTCTCAAATATATACTTGACTGGATCCATTTTGGAGATCAGTAAGGTTGTGTGAGTCAGCATGTATTGTCTCAATCGCTTAGCAACCCATGCAAGTGCACAACATGTCTTTTCAAGCATTGAGTATCTCGACTCGTAATCTGTGAATTTTTTACTCAGGTAGTAGATGGCATGCTCTTTCCTACCTGTCTCGTTGTGTTGACCGAGAACACAACCCATGGAATTATCAAGTACTGTCAAATACATAATCAGCGGTCTCCCTGGAATGGAGGTATAAGGATAGGAGGATTCTGCAAATACTCTTTTATTTTCTCGAAAGCCCTTTGGCAATCATCATTCCACCTGATGGCCTGATCTTTTCTCAACAATTTGAGTATTGGCTCACATGTGGCTGTTAGGTGAGAGATGAACCTTGGAATGTAGTTCAACCTTCCTAAGAAACCACATACTTGTTTTTCTGTTCTTGGCTCAGGAATTTCTTGTATCGCTTTCACTTTGGCCGGGTCCACCTCAATCCCTTTTTCACTAACAATAAAACCCATCAGTTTTTCAGATCTCACCCCGAAAGTACACTTGTTCGGATTAAGCCTCAGCTTGAATTTCCTCAAACGCTCAAACAGCTTCTGCAAATTCACCAAATGTTTTTCTTCCGTCTGAGATTTGGCAATCATATCATCAACATAAACCTCGATTTCATGATGAATCATATCATGAAAAAGAGTTACCATAGCTCGTTGATATGTTGCCCCAGCATTTTTCAGACCAAACGGCATCACCTTGTAGTAGAAGGTGCCCCATGAGGTTATGAAAGTTGTCTTCTCCATGTCTTCTGGTGCCATCTTAATTTGATTATAGCCAGAAAAGCCATCCATAAAGGAGAATACCGAGAACTGAGCCGTGTTATCCACCAAAACGTCGATGTAAGGTAATGGGAAATCATCTTTAGGACTAGCTCTGTTCAGATCCCGATAGTCAACACACATTCGTACCTTTCCATCCTTATTAGGTACTGGAACGATATTTGCAACCCATGGCGGATAATTTGTAACTGCCAGAAACCCTGCATCCAACTGTTTTTGCACTTCTTCCTTTATCTTGACAGCCATCTCTGGTCTTGTTCTTCTGAGCTTCTGCTTGACCGGAGGACAATCCTCTTTGAGAGGCAAACGGTGTACCACGATGTCTGTGTCTAGCCCTTGCATGTCCTGATAAGACCAAGCAAAGATGTCAACATACTCTTGCAGTAATTCAATCAGCCCCTTCTTCACATTATCTTCCAAAGCAGCCCCTATCTTGATTTCTCTCTTGACATCCTCGGTGCCAAGATTAATCACTTCAATAGACTCTTGATGCGGTTGAATGACCCTTTCCTCCTGTTTTAACAACCTGGCAAGCTCTTCAGGGAGTTCACAGTCTTCATCACCCTCTTCTTCAGCTTGAAAGATTGGATTTTCAAAGTCAAAGCGACCCATAGCAGAACTGTTATCAATAGGATCCGGTGACGTGCATCTGCATGAGTGATGGTATGTGCTTATGAGTGTGAACAAGGAGTGAAAACTAAAGAAAACATTTCCAAATATATATATTTTTTGATTTTTTTGGAAACTGCAAAAATTGAAAGACAGTGAACAAAATGCAAAAAGACGTCCTTTATTTATGATAAAAAATACAGGTATTCACATAGATGAGCCCTACAATGAGTCATTACGCCCTGGGCGGACTGTAAGACTTGGATATGCATGAATAAACAAAGAAAATTACTCTTCAAGAAGAGTGACTTGGATAATCTCTTCAGAAGACCAATTGCGAAGAACTTCACCCGGGACCCTTGGACGCACCCAGTTGTCAATGTCGCAATCACTATCCTCATCTTCCTTGTTGATTGCAGAGACCTGGCCATTGGGAATTACAAAGTCAGCAGGAACAACATTTGTAAATTCTTCAACATCTTCAGGAAATAGAGGATCAACATCTGCATTCTCAACAACCCCTTCAACAGACTTTTGGGCAGATAAGTCTTCAGCTTGGAGGATACCATCATCAAGCAAGGCCTGGATACCCTGCTGCAGCTTCACACAACCCCCACTCTGTGCAACAACCCAAACAACCGCTCCCACAGCCGGGGAAAACATCTGCCTTTAGCAAGTATTCTTTGATTTCTAACAGCGAAGTCTTCAGCTTCAACACCTCCTTGACTAACTTGACTTCTCCTTCAACCATATTAACATTTTCTCTACCATGCTGCGGCATAGGATTGTTGACAACATTAGGAGCCGGCGCAAAGTTAACGGCCTTTGAATCAATAAGGTCCTGAACTACGTGCTTAAAAGCTTTGTAGTTCTCAATAGTGTGGCCAGGTGCCCCAGAGTGGAAATTACACCTAGCATTGGCGTCATAACCCACTGGAAGCCTGCCAACGGGAGGAGCCAAAGTGCATAACTGCACAAGTTGCAACTGCTGAAGGTTGGGAATCAACTGGGTATATGACATTGGAAGAGTGTCAAAATGCCTATCCATCATCCTCTGTCTCTGTTGATAAGCAGGTCTGTTACCCTGTTGTTGTTGGTATTGATTTTGTTGACGTTGAGGTTGTTGTTGTTGCACTGGTGCTGCAGCCGGAATGGTCACTGCTGCAACATAAGGTTGTTGATGGTAATTCTGAAAGTTATTCCTCCGGTTACCCCTGTTCTGATAAGAAGATATGGCATTTGTATCCCCTTCTCTCCTCTTCTTCCCTCCTATAAATGGCTTCTTCGTCCTTGAGGATGATCCAACTCCACCTTGGATCTTACACATCTTCAAGTAGTTCTCCACTCTCTCACTGATAGAGACCACATCAGCAAAATTGGAGGCGTTGCAACCCACCAAACCCTCCAAGTAAGACCCAGGCAGTGTGTTCATAAACATGTCGGCCATCTCTTTTTCCAACATCGGAGGCTGAACACGGGAAGCCAACTCTCTCCAGCGTTGAGCATACTCTTTGAAGCACTCGTTGCTCTTGAGAGACAGATTCTGGAGCTGAGTCCTGTCAGGTGCCATATCCGTATTGTACTGATATTTCTTCACAAAGGCCTCAAGCAAGTCTCTCCAGCAGAGAATATGGGCTATGTCCAGCCTCATATACCACTCCAAGGATACCCCAGCTAGGCTGTCCTGGAAGAAGTACATGAGTAGCTTCTCATCATCAGAATACGCGATCATCTTGTGGAAGTAAGCTTGTACATGAGTCTTCGGGCAAGAGTTGCCATTGTACTTATCAAACATGGGGACTTTGAATTTTGGCGGAACTCTCACGCCTAGGACCAACCCCAAGTCAGCAACATCCACACCAAGAGCATTCTGCTCTTTCACAACTTTCAACCTCTCTTCCAGTCTCCGAAACATAGGGTCCATACCATGGCCCATGCCAAAGTCCTCCTGAAGCAGGGGGAATTGATCCCCCTGATCATCATGGATGGGTTGTTGACCAAGGTTGCCATGTGGGATTGGGATAGGCCCCGGTCCATTGGGTCCATTAGCCTCTCCAGCGGGAGGATCAACCACAACCTCCGGTTGAGTAGTAGGGGGATTCCCCTGTACCAACAATCTAATCTCCTGCTGTCCCTGAGCCACTCCTTAGACCACTTCCATGAAGTGATTAATGTGAATCCTCATCTCAACGAGATCTGCTTGTAAACCTTCCATTGCTCTCTGTTGATTCCTTCGGGTACCGTATCGGTGAATGCCCGAGTCAGTTATCCTGCTAATGATGGAATACCAAACAAGATGAGAACACTACGGCGGTACCTGTTATGCAAGACATGCTAATAAATATGCAAATGCAATGACATGTTTATCAATTTCAAAGGGTATTCTACCCCTTGATTCCAGTCTCACATTAGATAAACAGTGTAAGAAAACCCCGACTAGAATCAAGAAGAAGATATAAACCCCTAGGAATAGATAAACATGATGCATGCAATGCTTATGATTTAATTTTTAAATCAGAGGAACTTTAGAGTCTTATTTGCAAATTTTGGAAATATTAAACGTTTATCACATACAGAAATATCACGTCAATTAATATTTGGAAATGTTTTTACGCCAAAGAAGTACAGTCTTGGTAACCAAATACAATACAAGAGAGAAGGAAAATGAACATCCTATGGATCCCTAGAAGCAATCGTCCAAAGCCCTCGAGACCGGAAGATAAGCTGCACGAAGCCTCTTCACCTCCCTCTCATAGGCTGCCTCCATATCTGCCTTCTCTTTGGCGAGTCGATCATACTTCCTCTTCCAAAACTTGGAAGACTGAGGAAGTAGAGAAGTCAATGCGTCATCAGGATCATCAATAACCCGGTGCTCAAGGAACTCTATCAAAGCATCCTTCTCTCTGAACCGCTGAAGCAACTCCTCTCGTTCACGGATCCAAGCACGTGAACGGTCTTCGTCTCTCAACCAAAGGTGTGGGTCTTGGATACTCATAAGGCATGAGGTACTCGGAAGCTCTCCTCCTAACCCAAGAGGTATAGGGTTCCAAAGCGATACAGTTCTTCGGACCTAGCTCCTTCCTTCCTTTCTTATGGATCTTGCGCCAAGCGCGGACCATCCTGCCCTTCAAGCCTTGGGGATCTTTACCCTCCTGAAAGAACACACCCTCTAACAGAATGTTATTGGGTTTATCCTTTAGGGGGAACCCAAGCTGACGACGTGCCAAAATAGGGTTGTAGTTAATTCCACCGCATGTACCAAGAAGAGGTACATTGGAGAATTCACCATAAGAGTCGGTAATCTGCACACCATCATATACACGGTTGTACCAAAAGATATCATCATTAGTGAGAGACATAAGTCTCGTGGACCACCGTAGACATCCTTTGTTCTCCTTGAAGGCGAGCGTCTGAGGCAAGTGCGAAATAAACCACTTGTACAACAGAGGCAAACAACACAAAATGGTACCACCGCCCTTTGCATTCCTCATATGCAAAGAGAAATAAGTGTCACCCAACAGAGTAGGAACGAGATTAAGAGTAGAGAAAATACTAATGGTGTTCACATCCAAAAACTTGTCGATGTTGGGGAATAACACTAGCCCATAGATGAGAAGTACAAATATGGCCTCAAAGGCGTCCTCACTCATGGCCTTCCCAAACATAGTAGCTTGATCAATGAGGAAATCAGACGGGAGACCTTGAATTCACCTTTGGTAGTCATATGAGCACCAATAATAGATTCATCTATACGCAACAAATCAACAATCTCTTGAGAAGAAGGAACTCTCTCCAAGCCACTGAACGACAACTGGTCTAGGATAGGTATGCCCAAAAGATAGGCATACTCCTCAAGCGTGGGCAAAAGCTGGAAATCTGGAAAAGTGAAGCAACGGTACAAGGGATCATAGAACTGCACCAACACACTCATTAGACCTTCATCCAATTGAGTAGCCAGAATAGACAGAAGCTTCCCATGACGAGCCTTGAATTACAAGGGATCTAATACATAGGATGTCAAACTCCTTAACTCTTTCAAGTCGGGTTGTCTGAAACTGTACTTCTTCGTATTCTTTCCTTGCTTATCCATGTCTGAAAATTTTCAAATAGACCTCTTAAGTTCCTTGAAATTTTTCTCATTGTTGATGATATGGATGTGTATGAATGCATGAATGCATGGATGCAAGAATCACACTCAAGGATCAAGCAAATCACACCATACAAAGGTCATGGGATGGATCAAGTCATGCTTAATATCAATCATCCATTTTGGTGGATTATGGTTTACACCTTATCAACACCCAAGTTCCATTGATATTAAGGATACACAAGAACGAATCAACCACGAATCAAGGGTTTGTTGCGAGTCGCGAGCCTGGAGTCTTGGTTAAGAACCACCCAAAGGGAGTGTACTATGGTTAAACATGACAATCATGTTCTACAAGAGGTTCCCATAGTCATCATCCCATCTTTCAGATATTATCGGATAAACGACTACTCGTATTCCAAAAATATTCTCAAGAGTGACTCTTATGAGTGTAGTATCGCGTAACAATCGTATCAAATCTTACACTTGAACGATCTTCACACTACGTCCTAAAAATAGGCCAAGATGGGTGTGGTAAACTAAGGTCCTTGGCTTCTAAGGCATATATTGGAAAGAGTAATGCCTAACCACGACTACTCGTGTGACATTATTGATCCCAACATAACCTCCACCAAGTGAATGGGCTTGCAAGTCAACTTGCTAAGGAATAACTCCACACAAGTCAACAAGACTATGCCATTCTCCTATCCTAAGTGCACTCGAGTTTGGGTATATAACTCATCTCACAAAGATCACCAAGCATACAAGGAATTAATATTCAAACAATTCAATCATTACATACAATACAGTAATCCCAAATTGCACAAAAATATGTCACAAAGCAATATACCATACAATACAACAAATATGAAAAGTAGGCAAAACCCACTAGGCAAATGATAGTCCCCAACAGAGTCGCCATTTTTCTGTAGCGGGGTATTCGTTACCATTAGGGATATTGACTAAATCCAAGGTAAACCATACAAGTCGAGTCGCCACCGCACTTCTATTTATCCAAAGGAATGGTTAGAAAGCGAACAAAAACCTAAAAGTTTTATCGAATCAAAAACTAGTAAAAATGTCAGAGATCTGGGTAAGGGGGTTGGTTATGCAATGGGAAGGTTTTAAGCACCCAAAACATCCTAGGTACTCCTAGGGAGCCCTTTTCATAAGTGTTGTTCTAGTCTAAAGGGTGTAGGTATGTCTAAAGTACTATTTACTAAAAGGAAGGTTAAAAGAAAATGACTCGCAAGGATATCACATCCACTGCCTACGTATCTCATCTGAGTATGAGAATCAGAGTCTTCGTAGCTCGGCTACCTATGGGTTAAAGATAAGTGTGCTCGGTAAGACGTCGGGTCTTATGCCTACGTATCTCATCTGGAATGAGAATCAGAGCAAAACGTAGTTCGGCTAACTAGGGGTTAAGGATTGCCATCTGAACATGGACTTACAAAAGAGGACACCAGCTGTGTCAAAGGAAGGTGGGCAGTGTGTTCAACATCCTAGCAGTAGGTGTCGCAGCTCGCTGAATCGAGTCTTAGGCAGTTACCTCTTTGCAATAGAACGGACTGACATGCCACAAGATCAGAGACGCACGGAAGGTCTAAAAGTGGGGAAGCTCTGCTATAGAGTTGTCATGCAATATGGACCTATGTGTTAGGATTTATAAAGGGGGACATCTACCTAATGTTAGCATGCAAAGAATAAGGGAATTCTACCTATGTTATCATACAAAGGGTTCTACCTAATGGGTGCTACCTAAACGGAACAAGAGTCGAAGGATGGAGCGCGAAGAGGAGTTACGGATAAGGGTAGATGGCGATGCTGGAGGAAATCGACTTACAGGTAGATGGCGATGCCTGAGGCAATCGACTTACAAGAGGATGGATGAATGCGTGCTGGTTCTGTTAAGTTTTGAAAATGATTACTCGACGTTGGATCAAGCTTTTGATCTTATTTTGAAATGGTTATCGGATGTTCGTTTTAATTCTTGTATTAACAGGTGACTAAAAAAATAAAGAAATAAATATTATACACTTTATGGGAGAGGGGTACATTTGTTATGAATGGGGATTGTTCATGGCAAACAAACAATAAGAATATATGCCTCATACATCATACAAGTAGGCAACAATTATCAATCAAATCGGATAAATAAACAATATATAATCAAACGAAAGAATCAAATAATGGAGCATTTAAACAATGCGTGGGAGTATGAACATGTTAAATAATCAAGCAATAGAAATCATGAACGAGAGAAACAAGTATAAAAGATAACAGATGAAAATATACACACGAAGGGTCCACTGAATAATTTAATCAGGAAATGAGGTAAGGATCAAATAAAATTAAGGTAAAAGGCCTTTAATACATGGCATATGAGATGAACAAGGAAGGATCAAAAGATCTCTTCAATTGCCATAAGCAATCCCTAAGTCAAACATCGATCATAAAGAAGTCAACTGAAAATTCAAGTCAACTTAAAAAATAACAAATAAATAGCAAATTAATCAAGAAAATTATGAAAAATTAAATTAAATAAGGTGGGGTCAGGACATTATCATCCCCCAAAAAGATTTTAAAAATAATGAAAATTGGCACGTGAATTAATTAAAACAAAACATAGGTCAAACCAAAAGTCAATTAATAAGACTAGGTTAGAAATAAATCAAGAATAAAAAGTAAATTAATCAAGAAAATTATGAAAAATAAAACTAAATAAGGTGGGGTCAGGACATCATCATCCCCCAAAAATATTTTAAAAATAATGAAAATTGGTACGTGAATTAATTAAAATAAAACAAAAGTCGAATTAAAAGTCAACCAACCAAGCTAGGTCAAAAATAAATCCAAAATAAATTGAAAATGTGAAATAAAATTCCAAGAAAAGGTCAGGTTGACCATGAGATAGTGGTCAACCTTCATCCCAAAAATCAAATGCTAACAATAATTTTAAGTCATAAAAATAAAATCAATAAAAAAAGTGTGTTAAAATGGACCATTTAGAATAAATAATTAAAATAAAATATTATTATTAAAAAAATACGAAAATAAAAATTATATAAAATTAAATAAAACGTTAAGAAAAGTGAAAAATATTTTTGGGTAATTTTATGGACGAAGAAAATATTTTAAATAAGAAAAAGAAATATGAAAATGGAAGGATTAATGGTGATGAACATGGTAAGCAAGCGTAGATATATCAAAACATGGCCATGAAAGAGATGATTACCTAATGGAAAATAGAAGTGGAATGGAATCTGATATGTGATGAAGCTTTTACTCCTTGCCACGAAATTCCAATGCTCCTTTAGGGTTAGGGTTTCAGCTTCTTAAATAGGGTGGATTAGGTGTTCTCATGGGCTTTTTAATAAGTGATTTATCCATAAGAATAAAAGTGTGAAGTGAGGTGTAAAATGTTGTTATTTTGGGCCAAACTTAAGTGAATGGATGTTCAATGCATGGCTAAAAGAGTTAAAAAAACGTGACTGGTTTGTGCAGCATGCTTAGAAAATTTGATTGGGCCATCCAGGCCCAAAATATGCCTAGAAAATCAAGTCATGGTGCCCACTTTAAATGAATGTATCTCTCAAACCATGGATCCAAATGAGACGATTCCAAAAGGATGTGAAATAGGACATGGCAAGGTACAATTGTTGTGAAGAAAGTATTTTCATAAAATGCCTTGAAGTGCAAGAAAACTGGCCAAGAAGTCTTGACAAATTTTGAAGATTTTGGACTTAGAAATTTTTCTAAGTGTCCTAAAAAAATTGTCTCACTTTGACTAAGCATAACTTTCTCAATTCTAATCCAATTGGAGCAAACATTATATCTCTAGAAAGCTTAGAACAAGAGGAACAACGTTTATGTTGGAGAAATGTTCAGATGGAGCTTTTATCTTGATGAAAAATGGGTTTAAAGTGAGTGCAACGATCATGAAAACTTGCCCTAAATGGAAAGTCAACCATTTCCAAATTAAGTAACTTTTCCAATTCCTGATTAAATGATGAATCCATGACCCAAACTTGATCAAATTTCACATGTAGGATCCCCTAGGCATGGATTTTGAGATTCCACTCTCAAAATGTCAGGAGTTGACTTTTCTGGCCCCACAGTTGACTTTTCCCAAATTGTCTGATTCCCGATTCCATTGATCAATTGAAGCACTTCTAGCTCAAATAAAGAGCTGATTTTTTGTATTTAGACTCTTGTGGACATATGGAGGGCCGTGGAAAATAGTTTCACCCAAAGAATCAGAAATAAACTGATTTTATACCAAACCCTAGTTTTAGGGCAAAATGATCAGGAACTGATTGCACTGATTGCCAATGGATCTTTCTGAGATAATTGTGAATCTTCCTAGGCCAAGATGCCTCTCTAATCATGACATGGATGAGCTCCTCTACTTCCAACCAAACATTGCCTGTTGCAGGTAGCCATGAAACCCTAATTTCTGATTAAATCCAGATGAACACTCTGATAGCTTCGAATCCTTCACTGATGAACTGAGGACCATAATAAGATACTTGGACCCCCCTGAGACCCTTGAGACTTGTATACTTAGAAAATGAAGTCCAATTATCAATCTTGCTTTGTGTAGGCTCCTTCTGTTAAGGAGTGATCGATCAAAACCTGATCTCCATGTCACTAATGCAGTATGCAATGAGTATGACCTAATATGATGCTAATGAAGTGTAAAACATAATCCCATGCTTCTAGGAAAAATGAAGGGTAAATTTTGGGGTATTACAATAAGTCCAAGGGAAAGGAGCATCTTGAATCATCTCTATGATTTCAAGAAAAGGAACTCCAAGGGTTTTATCTTCTCTCTTATCTTTGTATGCTTTACGACTAGCCCTCTTCTTCCCCTCACTCTAACCCAAGCCCAAAATCTTTTTCTTCAAACTTTGACTTTGTTTCAAACTAGAAACCTAGGCCTTATGCCTTTGATTTTTCAAAACTATTTTCATTAATACTCATTGTGAATAAATCTTAATCCAACTTTGACTTCATTTTGTAAGTAAATCTAACTTGTGAATATAACTCACTTCAATTTTGTTTTTGTGGTTCCAATGACCACCTTATTAAAACCTTTTCATAAAACACTAGTCATAGGTTTGAGTTATCATACTGGTTGATGTAAATCTCACCCCATCCTTAGTGATTAGATTATAAGTCTTCCATACTTATCATAGTGGTTGATGTAAATCTCACCCCATCCTTAATGATTGGATTATAAGTCTTCCATACTTATTATAGGGTTAACCCCTCACTAGTATGTTGAAGCCTTCCTCACATGGTGGATTGTTGGTTTAGGTTGAGTTTTCTCCCTTTGATAACAAAAGACTTTAAGACTCTTGGTCAAATCAATTCACCAATCTTTGTGATTTTTACCCGAACTACGAGGTTTTGATCCTACCTTTGTGATGGTACGTAGGCAATGGGTTCATCCATTCAAACAACAAATTTGTAAATATAATCTATTCTCTTCTCATCCCTCCAATCTTTTGCACATATTTTCATAAATACCAACCTACAACACATGTTTGCAAAAAGGGTTCCCTTAGAGTACTAAGGATGTTTTGGGTGTGTAAAACCTTCCCATTTCATAACCAACCCCCTTACCCAGATCTCTGACATTTTTATTAGTTTTTGATTTGATAAAACTTCTTACTTGGCTTTTGTTCGCTTTTTGGCCTTTCCTTTGGACAAATAAAAGTGCGGTGGCGACTCAAATTGTATGGTTACTTTGGGTTTAGTCAATAAGCCTAAAGGTAACGAAAACCCCGCTACAGAAAAGTGGCGACTCTGCTGGGGATACATTTCTCTCTAGTGGGTTTAGGCTACTTTTTATTTATGTGTATTGTATGTTTATATTGGTGACATATTTTTGTGCAAATTTGGGATGACTGTATTGTTTGTAATGTATGAATTGCTTGATATATACTAATTTCTTGTATGCTTGGTGGTTTCTTGTGAGATGAGTTCTATACCCGAACTCGAGTGCACTTATGATAGGAGAATGTCATAGTCTTGTTGACTTGTGTGGAGTTATTGCTTAGCAAGTTAACTTGCAAGCCCATTCACTTGGCGGAGGTCTTGTTGGGATAAATAATGTCACACGAGTAGTCGTGGTTAGGCATTACTCTTTCCAATATAAACCTTAGAAGCCAAGGACCTTAGATACCTAGCCCATCTTGGCCTATTTTAGGATGTAGTGCGAAGGTCGTTCAAGTGTAAGATTTGATACGATTGTTATGCGATACTACACTCATAAGAGTCTCTCTTGAGAATATATTTGGAATACGAGTAGTCGTTTTATCCGATAATATCCGAAAGACGAGATGATGACTATGGGGACCTTTTTAGAACATGATTGTCAGGTTTAACCATAATACTCTCCCATTGGGTGGTTCTTACCCGAGACTCCATGCTCGTGACTTACAACAAACCCGTGATTCGCGGTTGATCCGTTCTCGTATATCCTCAATATCAATGGAACTTGGGTGTCAATAAGGTGTAAACCATAATCCACCAAAATGGATGATTGATATTGACAATGACTTGAGCCATCCCGTGACCTTTGTATGGTGTGACTTGCTTGATCCTTGAGTGTGATTGTTGCATTCATGCATTCATGCATTCATTTGCATCCATATCATCAACAATGAAAATTTTCAAGGAACTTAAGAGGTCTATTTGCAAATTTTCAGACATGAATAAGCAAAGAAGGAATACGAAGAAGTACAGTTTCAGACAACCCGACTTGAAAGAGTTAAGGAGTTTGACATCTTATGTATTAGAGCGTTTGGAGTTCAAAGCTCGCCATGGGAAGCTTCTGTCTATTCTTTCTACCAAGGTGGATGAGGGTCTGATGAGTGTGTTGGTGCAGTTCTACGATCCTCTGTATCGGTGCTTCACTTTTTCGGATTTCCAGCTTTTGCCTACACTTAAGGAGTATGCCTATCATGTGGGTATACTTATTCTTGATCAGTTACCGTTCAGTGGTTTGGAGAAGATTCCGTCTTCTCAAGAGATTGCTGACATGCTTCATGGGGATGTATCTGACATTGTTGCTAATATGACTACCAAAGGTGGAATTCAAGGTCTCCCATCTGATTTTCTCATTGCCAAAGCTACTTTGTTTGGGAAGGCCATGAGTTAGGACGCTTTTGAAGCCATATTTGTATTACTCAGCTATGGACTATTGTTATTTCCCAACATCGACAATTTCGTGGATGTGAATGCTATTAGGATTTTCTCTTCTCTTAATCCCGTTCCGACTCTGTTGGGTGACACTTATTTCTCTTTGCATATGAGGAATGCAAAGGGCGGTGGATCCATTGTGTGTTGTCTGCCTCTGTTGTACAAGTTGTTTATTTCGCACTTGCCTCAGACGTTTGCCTTCAAGGAGAACAAGGGATGTCTACGGTGGTCCACGAGACTTATGTCTCTCACTAATGATGATATCTCTTGGTATAATCGTGTTTATGATGGCGTTCAGATTATTGATTCTTGTGGTGAGTTCTCCAATGTGCCTCTTCTTGGTACATGTGGTGGAGTTAACTACAACCCTGCTTTGGCTCGCCGTCAGCTTGGGTTCCCCTTAAAGGATAAACCTAACAACATTTTGTTGGAAGGTGTGTTCTTTCAAGAGGGTAAAGATCCCAAGAACTTGAAGGATAAGATGGTCCGTGCCTGGCGCAAAATTCATAGGAAAGGGAGGAGTGAGCTTGGTCCGAGGAATTGCATTACTTTGGAACCTTACACCGCTTGGGTGAGGAAGAGAGCCCTTGAGTACTGCATGCCATATGGTTATTGACGAGCCTGATCATGTGGTTACTTCTCTTCTTCCTCACTCATCTAGGTTTTGGAAGAGGAAGTATGATCAACTCGCCAAGGAGAAGGCCGATATGGAAGCAACTTATGAGAGAGAGGTGAAGAGGCTTCGTGCAGCTTATCTTCCGATCTCGAAGGCTTTGGACAATTGCTTCTAGGGCTCCATAGGATGTTTATTCTCCTTTTCTCTTGTATTGTATTTGGTTACCAAAACTGTACTACATCTTTGGTGTAAAATGTTTTCCAAATATTATTGCTATGAGTATTCCATATATGTCTTAACGGCTAAATATTTCAAATATTTGCAAATAGATCTCTATAAAATTCCTTTGATAAAAATAAACCATATGCACAAACATTGCATGCATCATATGCGTAAGCAGGTTTTGTTCTGAGCTCTTGATCAGTGGTCTAACTCTTTGCTCTTTATTTATTTTGAAGACAAGCTGACGCACCGGTATAACACCAGAGCCAATCATCCGAAGATAATGGAGCATCTAGAACATAAGAACAGGGACATGAAGGAAGAGATTGCTAGGTTGACTGCCATGAAGGAGTCAGTTCTGGCCGCCCAAAGCCAAGCTTCACCAACTCCTGCAACTCCTCCCGCGAGGACTGTCATATCTGAGATAGCGACTTCAACTGTGCCTGCTGCAACAACCCACTTTGCTCCGACTATGGTAGCCAGATTCCCTTGGGGGATGCCTTCTAATTTTGTGCCAGAGGTTTTTGCTCCTACTCTCGCCTCCATGCCGACATCTAACCCTGTCCTGTTTGTGCCACCTCCCGTTGTGCACACCCTTCCCCGTGTTGAAGATACCATCTATCATTCCGAGCCGTCTGAGGGCCCGGATGTATATGAAAAGATGGATGAAATGAAAGATCAATTCCTTGAGCTGCGCAAGGAACTGAAGACTTTTTAGGGGTAAGGACCTCTTTGGGAAAAGTGTTGTTGAGTTGTGCCTAGTGCCCAACATGAAGATCCCTGTTAAATTCAAAGTGCCTGACTTTGAGAAGTATAAGGGAAACACATTCCCGCTCATCCATCTTGTGATGTATGCTCGCAAGATGTCAACACAGACTGACAATGACCAACTGCGGTTCCACTACTTTCAGGATAGCCTGACAGATGCTGCGCTCCGGTGGTATATGGGGTTGGAGAGTGCAAGCATCCTCTCTTTCAACGATCTAGGCGAGGCCTTCGTTAAGAAGTATAAATATAATGTGGATATGGATCCAGACAGGGACCAATTGAGGGCGATGTCGCAGAAGGACAAGGAGACCTTCAAGGAGTACGCCCAAAAATGGTGAGAACTGGCAACTGAGATAGTGCCACCCCTAGAAGAGAAGGAGCTGAGAAAGATCTTCTTGAAGACTTTGAGCTCTTTATATTATGAAAGAATGATTGCTAGTGCTCCCCCAGACTTCACCGAAATGGTGAATATGGGGATGAGATTGGAAGAAGGGGTTCGAGAAGGACGGTTATCTCGAGATGATGGTTCCTCAGTAAAGAAGTATGAAGGTTTTGCTAGGAAGAAAAAGGGAGAGACTCATGTTGTGTCCTTTCATATTAAAAGAAGGCCCTTTGTAAGGAGGAAGGATGTGCGTCCAGCTGTCAACCAACACCAGGTGGCTCATATAGCACCTGCTTTTAGAGAAGTTCATCAACAACAACAACAACATCATCAACAACAGGCCTACCAGCCTCACAACAATAATAACACCAACACCAGCAACTACGAGAGGAAAAGGGTAACTTTTGACCCGATTCCGATGACATATGCTGAGCTTTATCCTTCCTTGATCGATAGGAAGCTGATAACTCCACGAGATCCTCCCACTGTACCAACCAATCCTCAGTGGTGGTATAAGCCCGAGCTTCATTGTGTGTATCATTCCAGTGCTCCCGGAAATGATGTGGAGAACTGTTACCCGTTGAAGACCAAGGTGAAAGACCTTGTGAGAAGTGGGATATTGTTTTTTGAGGAAGTAGGTCCAAATGTGAAGAAGAACCCATTGCCCGAGCATGGGAAGGCAGCCGTTAACATGGTCCAAGGATGCCCTGTGAAATACAAAGTCCTTTATGTGAATGACATAAGGCAGTCCTTGGTCAAGATGCATAAGTTGTTGTGTGAACACAACCATTACGAGCATGACCATGATAGGTACCAGGTGTGCACTATCAATGAGAGAGGATGTCGTCAAGTAAGAAAGGACATCCAAGAGATGATAGATCAAGGGATGATTGAGATACTTTAGAATCGTAATAAGGATAAAGTTGATGTAATTACTCCTGTGTTTAAAATTCCTAAGCCTGTTATCATCAAGTATGATGGCAACAAGAAGAAGGTATCACCAACTCTTGTGATTAATCCAGCGGGTCCTGTCCCGTATGTATCAGACAAAGTTGTTCCCTATCGATACAACGCAGTCATGCTAGAAGATGGAAAGGAGGTGTCGTTGCCCTCAACTTCTGTAGTGAGGATTTCAGATGTCAGTGGTGTGACCCGTAGTGGTCGTGTTTTCTCGGCTCAACCGAAATCCCATGAAGACATTGTGAAGAAAACTACTGTTAATCCTGCCGGTCCCGTGGGGACTTCTTCTTCAAATAATTTTATTCTTGTTGTTAAGGGTGTTGACCCTGTTGCTGTCAAGAATAATAGTACTCCTATCCTGGTTGGCCTGTCTAGCATTTTGAAAGAGGATGGTGATGAGATGATGAGGCTCATCAAAAGGAGTGAATATAATGTTGTTGATCAATTGCTACAAACTCCATCAAAGATATCTATCTTATCTTTGTTGATGAATTATGAGCCACACCTCGAAGCTCCGCAGAGGGTGTTGGACGTGGCATACGTGGACCACGATGTTACAATAGAGAAGTTTGATAGCATTGTTGTAAATATAACCGCTTGCAACAATTTGAGCTTCTGTAATACTGATCTTCCCGAGGAGGGAAAAGACCACAATTTAGCTTTACACATATCTATGAACTGTAAGGATGACGCCTTGTCCAATGTGTTTCCAAAATCTACTATTGCTAAACTTTTGTATCAGGGGCCTCCCATGAGGCAGAGTGGAGTGGTAGTGAAGGCGTTTGATGGATCGCGGAAAACTGTGATCCGTGAATTAGAACTCTCGATCAAGATTGGACCTAGTGATTTCCAGATCACTTTCCAGGTCATGGATATTCATCCGTCTTACAGTTGTTTTCTTGGTAGACCATTGATTCACGAGGCAGGTGCCGTGACATCCACCCTACACCAAAAGTTGAAGTTCGTGAAGAACAAGAAGTTGGTGGTGATAGGGGGATAGAAGGCTCTCTTGGTCAGTCACTTATCTTCCTTCTCCTATATTGACGCCGAGGATGAGGTTGGGACTCCGTTCCAAGCCTTATCTATTGCTGAACCTCCGAGGAAAGGACTTTCTTCATTTGTCTCCTATAATGATGCAAAGTTGGCCATTGAGCATGGCGCAACTATTGGTTTGGGGAAAATGATCAAGTTAGAAGATAATAAGTCCCGAGCTGGCATAGGGTATTCTTCTGGTGTTTCCAATGATCGTGGGCTGTTCCAGAGTGGAGGTTTCATTCACACTGTTGAAGATCAGGAAGCTGCTACCATTGTTGAAGATGATGAAGAGGAAGACCTTGGCAACTTTGTCATACCCGGAGGGGTCTGCAATAATTAGGTCATTGTTGATGTTCCAACAGTTATCCATAAGTCAACGTAATGTGTTCATTTTGTTCAAAAACCCTTCTCCCATGCCAAAATGAGAAGTGAAGACATTGTTGGCATATTTTGATTAATACAATGATATTCATTCAATAATCCCATGTTAAATGTTTGTTTTTCAAATTATTTTTCCTTTTTTCTTTTTGCATGAAATTGGTGATCACCATAAAACCCTAAAAAGAGAATAAAATCAATCTTTCCATCTGCATAATGATTTGCCTTGTTTGAATTCTGAAATCTCTTTTATACTCAAAATCATTATGCAGGTTAATCAAACCCATTGAACATAATGATCCAACACCATCTCCCAACTTTGAGTTCCCTGTATTTGAGGCAGAAGAAGATGATGTTGAAAAGATTCCTGATGAGATTACTTGTCTGCTTAAGCACGAGGAGAAGATCGTTCAGCCATATCTTGAGAATCTGGAAACAGTCAACTTGGGGTCTGAAGACTGCACTCGTGAAGTAAAGATTGGGGCACTCCTTGAAGAGTCTGTTAAGAAGGGGTTGATTGAGTTGCTACGAGAATATGTCGACGTCTTTGCCTGGTTGTATGAAGACATGCCTGGTCTAGATACTGATATCGTGCAACATTTCTTGCCATTGAAGCCTGAGTGTGTGCCTGTGAAGCAGAAGCTCAGAAGAACTCATCTTGATATGGCAGTGAAGATTAAAGAAGAAGTTCAGAAGAAAATTGATGCGGGGTTTCTGGTGACTTCTACATATCCTCAATGGGTGGCCAATATTGTGCCGGTGCCTAAGAAAGATGGAAAGGTCCGAATGTGTGTGGACTACCGTGACTTGAATAAAGCTAGTCCGAAAGATGTTTTTCCTCTACCACACATTGATATGTTGGTAGACAATACGGCTAAATTCAATATCTTTTCACTTATGGACGGATTTTCCGGTTATAATCAGATTAAAATGCCACCCGAGGATATGGAGAAGACAACATTCATCACACCTTGGGGAACATTATGTTATCGAGTTATGCCCTTCGGTTTGAAGAACGCCGGAGCCACGTATCAACGAGCTATGACTAACTTGTTTCATGATATGATACACAAGGAGATTGATGTATATGTCGATGATATGATTGCAAAGTCAAAAATGGAAGTTGAACATGAAGAACACTTGTTGAAGCTTTTCCAGCGTTTGAGGAAGTACAAACTCCGTCTGAATCCAAACAAGTGTACATTTGGAGTGCGTTCTGGCAAGTTATTGGGCTTTATTGTCAACAAAAGAGGTATTAAGGTTGACCCTGCCAAGGTCAAAGTAATACAAGAGATGCCTGCGCCCAAAACTGAGAAGCAAGTCCGAGGTTTTCTTGGTCGCTTGAATTATATTTCGAGATTTATATCCCACATGACTGCCACATATGCGCCTATATTCAAGCTCCTACAGAAAGATCAACATCATGATTGGACCGAGGATTGCCAAAAGGCCTTTGATAGTATCAAAGAGTATTTGTCTGAGCCTCCGATTCTGTCTCCGCCTGTTGAAGGGAGACCATTGATTATGTACTTGACCGTGCTTGATGATTCCATGGGATGTGTATTGGGTCAGCAAGATGAATCAGGAAAGAAAGAATATGCAATATACTACTTGAGTAAGAAGTTTACTGACTGTGAGTCTCGGTACTCAATGCTTGAGAAGACTTGTTGCGCATTGGCTTGGGCTGCTAAGCGTCTGCATCAGTATATGCTGAATCATACAACTTGGTTGATATCCAAAATGGATCCAATCAAGTATATATTTGAGAAGCCTGCTTTAATTGGGAGGATTGCCTATTGGCAGATGTTGTTATCTGAGTATGATATTGAGTATCGAGCTCAGAAAGCTATTAAAGGTAGTATCTTGGTTGACCATCTAGCACATCAACCAATTGAAGATTATCAGTCTGTTCAGTATGACTTCCCTGATTAGGAGATTCTGTATTTGAAGATGAAAGATTGTGATGAGCCTATGCTCGATGAAGGCCCAGAGCCTGGTTCCTGATGGGGTAGGTGTTCGATGGCGCTATTAATCAGTATGGAAATGGTATTGGGGCAGTGATTATTACTCCTCAAGGCACACATTTTCCTTTTACAGCAAGGCTAACTTTCAAATGCACAAATAATATGGCGGAGTATGAGGCTTGTATTATGGGTTTGGAAGAATGTATTGATCTTAGGATCAAACATCTTGATGTTTATGGTGATTCGGCCCTTGTTGTTAATCAGATTAAGGGTGAATGGGAGACGAATCAGCCTGGCCTCATCCCATACAGAGATTATGCGAGGAGGATTTCAACTTTCTTTACTAAAGTTGACTTCCATCATATTCCTCGAGATGAGAATCGGATGGCAAATGCTCTTGCTATGCTTGCTTCAATGATCATAGTGAAGTATTGGAATGAAGTCCCAAATATTATTGTAATGCGCTTGGATAGACCAACTCATGTGTTTGCAGTGGAAGAAGTAAAAGATGATAAGCCATGATATTATGATATCAAGTGTTTTCTCTAGAGTCAGACTTACCCGCCTGGGGCATCTGTTAAAGATAAGAAGACTTTGAGGAGATTATCTGGCAGTTTCTACCTTAATGGTGATGTGCTTTACAAGAGGAATTTTGACATGGTTCTGCTCAGATGCGTGGATAGACACGAAGCAGACTTGTTGATGACTGAAGTCCATGAGGGTTCATTTGGTACTCATTCCAATGGGCATTCCATGGCAAAGAAGATGTTGAGAGCAGGCTACTATTGGTTGACAATGGAGTCTGACTGCTGCAAATATGTGAAGAAATGCCACAAGTGTCAGATTTATGCGGATAAGATTCATATTCCCCCGACACTCCTAAATGATATTTTCTCACTGTGGCCTTTCTCCATGTGGGGAATTGACATGATTGGCATGATTGAACAAAAGCGTCTAACGGTCACCGTTTTATTCTCGTAGCTATTGATTACTTCACCAAGTGGGTTGAAGCGACATCGTATGCGAATGTGACCAGGCAGGTGGTTGTGAAGTTTATCAAGAATCAACTCATATGCCGATATGGTGTGCCAGACAAGATCATTACTGATAATGGATCTAACTTGAACAACAAGATGATGAAAGAGGTGTGTAGCGAGTTCAAGATTGCACATCATAATTCTTCTCCATATAGACCGAAGATGAATAGGGTTGTTGAAGCTGCTAACAAGAACATCAAGAAGATTATTCAGAAAATGGTTATTACGTACAAAGATTGGCATGAGATGCTTCCATTTTCTTTGCATGGTTATCGTACGTCTGTCCGCACTTCAATAGGGGCAACCCCTTTCTCTCTTGTATATGGCATGGAGGCTGTGCTACCTGTGGAGGTTGAGATCCCATCAATGAGAGTCTTGATGGAAGCCAAGTTGGCTGAGGCTGAATGGGTTCAGAGTCGTTATGACCAGTTGAACTTGATTGAAGAGAAGAGATTAACTACCATGTGTCATGGTCAGTTGTATCAGCAAAGGATGAAGAAAGCCTTTGATAAGACGGTCAAGCCTCGTGTGTTCCGAGAAGGTGACCTCGTGCTCAAGAAAGTCTTGTCTTTCGGGCCCGATTCTAGGGGCAAGTGGACTCCAAACTATGAAGGTCCATATGTTGTTAAGAGAGCCTTTTCAGGTGGTGCTTTGTTGCTTACAACTATGGATGGGGAGGATTTCACTCGTCCTGTGAATTCAGATGCAATCAAGAAATACTTCGCCTAAAAATAAAAACAGAATAACTTGCTAAGTTGAAGACCCGAAAGGGCGGCTTAGGCAAAAATAAGCGTCTCGGTGGATTGAAAACCCGAACAGGCGGTCCAGGCAAAAGTTAGAGACATAAAAAAAATGAATATATACATCCCGCTAGATTGAGTACCTCACCCTGGGGCAATCTAGGCAAAAATTAGGGATTTGGCAAGTAATTGCATCCTGACAAGACTTTGCTCTACAACTGTCGTCTATCAAAGATTCTCGCTCAGTCATCGTCAACTGAAGCTTCAAATACATTGGATTCAAAGTTGGTGGAGAAATGGTCATTATGTTCAATGTAGCCCTTTTTCCATGTATATCACCAATTTTAAATTTGTAAAGATCCATGGAGTCTCGCTATTTGCGGACCACCATTCTATCAAATAAATTTGAGCCTTTATTCAATTCTTGGCACTCTTATTTATTTCTGTTTAACAAATGTTTGCATGTTTTAATTGATGAATATCATTGTTTTAAACGAATAAAGTTTTATAAAGTGTTTTAAAACAAAATGAACATTTACAAAGACTAAAAAGGATAAATGGAATGTCTTCAGTGCTCTCCCAAGGATAGTACGATCTCCAAAAAGGTAAGACATTTGTTCATATTCTGGCATGTTTATATCCTCTTCATCATCTTTCCGTTATTTCCTCAGCAAGAAGTTATCTAGAGCGATTGGTGAAGGTCTTGTCTCCCTTTTCATCCCCAACATGACACAGGTCGACGAAGGATTCGTTTCTGATCCCCTCAGCAGAGGCAGTTTTCTTTGAGGGTTGCCTACAGTTTATCCCCTGCAGGTTTGCTTAACCCGAGTTTGATAATTTGTATCCCCTCCGTGTTGGAGGATTTCTTCTAAGTATTGAGATGATGAGGAAGATGTGTTGTTGCCTTCCTCAGTGGAGCAATTTGTTCTTTCTCCCCTTAGCAGAGATGTTTCTCCAGCAGTTAGAAAGATTTGTTTTTGATTGATGGGTATCTGTTTGGCGGTTGTTCCCCATAGAGTTTCACCTCATTCCTTGATAATTTCCCCAGTAGAGTTTCTTCTACGACGGATCTTATTTGTATTCAACAGCTTGTCCCCGAGAAAATTGTTGGAAAATCCTCGGTAATCGGAAGTTGTGACTTTGCATGTCCCCAGCTATGATCGGTGTTTTCCAGCATTTGATGCATCCTTACCAGAGCTGATCTCTCCGGTAGGCTTGTCCCTTCTTGTTGAGATGTTATACCGGATGTCCGTTCCTGGCTCTTGAGCCTATTTGTGTTAGTTATGTCTGTTTGTCAGCATCAATCATACGCAAATCATGCATATACGCGCATAATCATAGCATTCAGATATTCATGATTGCATTCTTTGCCATATATCTTTGCTTGTTATCTCCTGCTATTGGTGAAATGTTCTTCCCTAAGCAGATGTTTGTGTATGATCTCTCCATATAGAGTCAGCCCCATAGGCAGAAAGTGTCTATCTTTCCTTCTTTATTCCCCACTGAGTTATGTCCTCGTGGATGATTATTGTTTCAGTTTCCTCCCCAGTTGTGTATTGGAATGGAACTACTCCCTTGAGTTATATCCTCATCGGGTTGAGTCTTGTCTGATTGTGTCTTTCTAGTTTGTTCCTAGATTGACTTTCTTTTCTTGTTATCCCCTGCAGTTCCCTGTGGTTTAGTTGTTCAATTGGTCAGTAACCAGTAATTATTCACCTTCTTCCCCAGTGGATTTCTATGATCTTCTACCCAGTAACCGGTAGTTGTAAGTCCTTTTTCTGTGGTTTTCTATCCAGTAACCGGTAGATGTAATCCCTTCTTTGTTGGTTATCTTTACCCCATAACCGGTATTGATATTCCTTCATTTTTGAGTATACCACCCAGTAACTAGTGATATATCTTCTGGATGATTTCTTTTGTCAGGAAATTTATCCATTGCGAGTCATCTTTCATTTACTCTTGTTTGGTAATGATTTTTTCTCCTTCTGATTGGTCATCATTTTATACCCAGTAACCGGTATCCCGATGTCCTTTCTTTTCAATCGATTTATCCTTCATTAACCCAGTCACCGGTTGTGGATAATCCTCCATGCGAGTATATTATCTATGTTATGACGGTAATAGATAATATATCTCATGCGCTCTTCAGTCGAAGTCTTTTTTCTTCCCCAGTCGAGTAAGATTCGTATTTCCTTGTGGAATCGAATGTCCATCCTGTAAGTCGAGTTTGCTTTTTCAGCCCTCCTTTCAGATGATGAGTGTCTTGGATATGTTCCTAATTCACGCCTAGTTGGTCACCTATTATATGCCCAGTAACCGGTATCCCTAGTGTTCCTTCCTTCTGCTCCCTATTATGACTTTTGTCCCCTGTGGAGTCATATTTTCCTTAGTTGAGATGTGCCTTTTGGGTTCTCCTCAGATGTTTCGGATGATTGATATCTCTCACCCTTATACCGGTCTTAAATATTCTTTCTCCTTGAGCATGTTGTTCTCTCACCCAGTAACCGGCGTTTTGATAACATGTCTCCTTTTGAGTTTATTACCTGGTAGCCGGTAATATCTCGTTGTTCCTTCCTCAGCTGAGTTCTTTGTGGACATCCCCGTCTGAGTCCAAATTTTTATCCGGTGTATCCTTTATGGATAGTCTTTCTGTATTGGCATATTCCCCAATACGTGCATCTTTGCGTCAGCTCGAGTCTTTCCACCGTTTTATTTTTGTGGAATCCCTTCGTGTCTGCCTACAAGTCTTCTAAGTCGTGACCTGCTCATGCATTTTTTCTAATTTTCCCCAGAGTCTCCTTTTCCCTAGTGAGTGTGTTACTCCTATGGATTTTTCAGTCTCTTCTGATTTCTTTTCCTTTGTGGCAATCATTTACCATGAAGATTTTATTTTTCATGCATACATTTGCACCATGAGGTCTCTTAGGGACCAAAATTCGTCTCTTTGTTATTATTTAAGCTCATTCTACCGCGTCGAGAGGAAGATTTTAACCTTCATATCTCTGGCTAGAATGACCTTAAATAGGGGCATCTGTAAGACCCTAATTTTGACCCTTAGATCCCTCATGGCATCATATCATTGCTCAATGCATTGCTTAGGGTTGGGACTTGTGTGAGTGGTTTGAGACCACCAAGCATGCTTGTATTATATATTATTGCTTTTCTTATTTTGATTACTAACCAAAAGTACAAAAATATGTCACTCACTCTTTTTATTTTGAAGCTCAAGTGATCATGTGCTCCCATACTCCTAGGAGGCTCCTAAGCTCAATGAAGTGGCTAGATGAAGATGAGAATAAGCATGACAATGGTCCACAAAGTTGATAATCATCATATATGTCTCCCAAGTATCTCAATTTTCCAATTTGATCAAGATAACCCAAAGGGCTTGAAGGTTGTTTCCCAAGGAAACCCTAATTCAAATGTGCTTTGACTGTGCCTTGCTCATGAAGTAACCTCAACCTATGATCAAATCTAATCAAGGGAAGTTATTTCATTCATTATTTTATGCATATATGAGCCTATGTGAGGTTCCTCAATCATTCATTCATCAAGATTGGAAGTTTGGCCTTGAGAAGTTGACTAGTAAAGTCATCTGACTAAACTGAGGATCACTGAGATACAACTTTTAATGTGTTTGTCAAATGATTATGATCCCAAGAGAAAAAATGTTCTTAAGAACCATCTGAACAACTTTCATGTTCATCAAAAATCCATTTGAAACTTGGAAGGTCATCATTCATTTCAGAATATTATAGGTCATTTTGATTGAAACCCTAATTTTGGGTCAACTTCCCAAGTACCTAACTTCCTTAATTTTTATGATTTTTAGGTAAGACCAAATGCATTGGAAAGTGTAAGATGTATAATTCAAATGTTATGTTGGACAAAATTTCATAATCCTAACAGAAATACATGTGATAATACAAAACATTATAGGTCACTTTAAACCTAAGTCATTGAATTTGAAAAATGCCCAACTTCAAATGCCCATAACATCTTCATGAAAAATCCAAATGATGAATTTTTTTTAGTATAAATTGATTATCTTGAAAATATCTACAACTTTGATGTTGGAGGTTTTTCCATTTGAAGCTTACATCATGGAAATAGAGGGGCTTGAAGATGCTTGCTTTTGATGAAAATTTTCAAAGGGGAACTTAAACATGTTTTGTGCCCAAACTTTCACAGCCAATTTTCATTAATTTCCAAATGCCAAATGAATTTTTGCCTAGCATGACTTTTGTTCCATATTTCAAGAGCTTTCCAACCATTACTCACATTACTTTTTGGACTTTCCATGTGGGAGTTTCGAAGAGCTTTCTATTTAGGTCCATTTTTGCATTTCATGTTATAACTTCACTTGCAAGCAAATGCCAATCCAATTGCACGTCCAATTCAATTCCATTTGAGTTCAGCATGGATTATCACACATCATTGGGCCTTACATGCGCCTGTACAGGCCCATGCAAGGAGGATTCAAAACCCATGCACACGAGGGAACCATGCCTTGCAATCCATTTCAGCTATAAATAAGTGTTCATTCTCATTCAATTGGCAACCAAGTGGAGATCTGAATTGCTGCTGAATTGAAATCCCAACCCTCACTAAAAGATTTTTCAGTTTTCTCTTTCTCTTTCATGCTTGAAATTCAACATCATTAGTTGATTTTCAAAGCTCAATTCCTTAACCTATCATCACCATCACACTTCCAGAGCAAAAGCAGATCAAGATATTGGAGAATTCGTGGCATTTGAAGTCTCATTTCAGAGGTAGAACCTCAAACTTTTTTGATCTAGATCTTGCAATTCAATATGAATTTCTTTGGTTTGTGTGGTTTTATGAAGTCGTCATGCTTGAGGCAGGCCGGTGGTGGTCTTAATTGTGCAAATCGTGTCATTCCAATTGACACACCATGATTTTTAAGCTCACATTTCTCTCTAAATAGGAATGGTGAGGATGATCCATGGTTACAGTGGTGATGTACATCCCCTAAGCTTCATTTTGATGTCCTCACTTTTTATTTTCATTGCAATTTATTTTCCTGCTCGTGGTGGCCGGAAATGGTTCGATCACCGGAGAAGATGGTGGTTTCCACCACCATCCCCACGTGGTAGCATCCCAGCCTTTGGGTCGTGCCTCAACGTTTTAATCACAAGCGTCCAATGTGTTTACTTGTTTTAATGCCATGTGCTGCGCGTTTGACTCAAGTGTACAATGCATCCGTGCCTCTGAGCCATTTGATCATGCCACGTAAATTATTGAATTGATCCTGTGGCGCTGGATTTTTCTATTATTCCTATTTTCTGTTAATTTCATTTAATTCCTTTTATTTTCAAAAATTCATAAATATTTTATTTGAAGTCACAAAAATAGGTGACCAATGCTAAAAATTTTCTTGAAAAATCTAGTTTCATATTTTGATTTTTAATTATTTTTGTGACTTTTTTTATATTTTTTGTGAATTATTTGATTTTCAATAGTTTTAATTTATTTTTAATTACTTTTTGATATTTAAAAAATCCAAAAATATTTTCATGGCACCTATGGATGATGATAAGTCAATGAAAAATAGTCTCATCAATTTCTTATTTGAATAATGATTTATTTGAGATTTTAGTTCATATTGTGTTATTTTTCATTGTTTTTAATTGTTTTAAAATAGTTTCTGATTTCAAAAATTGTTGAAAAATTTGTCAAAGTTTGTTTGACCATATTAGACCTATGAGAATTTAATTGAACTTGTTGAAGTTGATTTGAATTAAATTTGAGGTTTGACCATATTTTGTTTATTTTATTTTGCATTTATTTTTAATTCAAAATTTACCAAAAAAATATGGTTGACTTGTTGACTTGTAATCTTCATTTCTTTTCTGTTTAGCCTTGATTGATGATGTTTTGGTTCACTTTTGACCAATTGAACTTGATACTTGAATTCTCTTTCCATCCATTTCATCTTCATCTATTTCTTTTCATAATTTGGCCAATGCGTTAATGTCTTATGGTTGGTCTTGAAAAATGAGAGGTTTAACCTTCTTTGATCCAAACCAAACTCAACTTGATCCAAAATCAAGTGGGTTGTTTTGTGTCCAAGATAGGTTGCTTCTTGGTCAAGCAAAAAACCTAAAGTCCATACAAGGCCCTTCCCCTTTTGTTTTGGCATGGCAAGTTTGTGGAGCTTGGCTTACTAGTCATCATCTCTAACTTGTGTTTATTTGCCTATAGTTTTATTCACCGACCTCAGATAGGTGTGACTACTACTTAGTCCACTTACGATTGCTTAACATAGTGCTACATTGTCTTATGACAAACTAACATAACCATACTAATTACTAACTTTAATTTGAGAATTTAATTTCTTGCAATTTACTTTTAATGTCATTTATTTCTTGCTCATTTATTCATATTGATTTTCATTTTGCTCACTTGAGCACATACTTTATGTTTATGTCATTTTTCTTTTGCGCATTTGAGCTCATTATTGTATATAAACATATTGTTATCTTGTGTTTGTTTTCTTTTTGTTTGTGTGAACCAAATGCAAAAGGAGAAAGGACTTAGAATAAGGACTTACCTATGCTTAAAGGAGTTCAAGAGCAACTAGGCCTCATGCCTTTAGAATGCTAATTTTTTTGAAGAGCAACTAGGCCTCATGCCTTTAGAATGCTACATTTCAAAATTGATCCTAAACGACTTCTCATCCAAACTTCTTCTTTGTCCATTCCTCTTATTGTGTTTGTGAACTTTTTGATGTTTGCCCTTGTGTGATAGGGATCCTACCTTGATATTGTGAAAAGAGGACCATTGTTATGAGTAGCCAAGTTAAGAGAGACAAGCCAAATGGAGATCCTAGGAGCTTGAATCTAAATTGTTGGATTACTTGATTGTGTGCTAAGTCCAAGGGAAAGGAGCATCTTGAATCATCTCTATGATTTCATGAAAAGGAAATCCAAGGGTTTTATCTTCTCTCTTATCTTTGTATGCTTTAGGACTAGCCCTTCTCTTCTTCCCCTCACTCTAACCCAAGCCCAAAATCTTTTTCTTCAAACTTTGACTTTGTTTCAAACTAGAAACATAGGCCTTATGCCTTTGATTTTTCAAAACTATTTTCATTAATACTCATTGTGAATACATCTTAATCCAACTTTGACTTCATTTTGTAAGTAAATCTAACTTGTAAATATAACTCACTTCAAGTTGTTTTTGTGGTTCCAATGGCCACCTTATTAAAACCTTTTCATAAAACACTAGTCATAGGTTTGAGTTATCATACTGGTTGATGTAAATCTCACCTCATCCTTAGTGATTGGATTATAAGTCTTCCATACTTATTATAGGGTTAACCCCTCACTAGTATGCTGAAGCCTTCCTCACATGGTGGATTGTTGGTTTAGGTTGAGTTTTCTCCCTTTGATAACAAAAGACTTTAAGACTCTTAGTCAAATCAATTCACCAATCTTTGTGATTTTTACCCGAACTACGAGGTTTTGATCCTACCTTTGTGATGGTACGTAGGCAATGAGTTCTTCCATTTAAACAACAAATTTGTAAATATAATCTATTCTCTTCTCATCCCTCCAATCTTTTGCACATATTTTCACAAATACCAACCTACAACACATGTTTGCAAAAAGGGTTCCCTTAGAGTACTAAGGATGTTTTGGGTGCGTTAAACCTTCCCATTTCATAACCAACCCCCTTACCCAGATCTCTGACATTTTTATTAGTTTTTGATTTGATAAAACTTCTTACTTGGCTTTTGTTTGCTTTTTAGCCTTTCCTTTGGACAAATAAAAGTACGGTGGTGACTGGAATTGTATGTTCACTTTTGGTTTAGTCAATAAGCCTAAAGGTAATGAAAACCCCGCTACAGAAAAATGGCGACTCTGCTGGGGATACATTTCTCTCTAGTTGGTTTAGCCTACTTTTTACTTATGTGTATTGTATATTTATATTGGTGACATATTTTTGTGCAAATTTGGGATGACTGTATTGTTTGTAATGTATGAATTGCTTGATATATACTAATTGCTTGTATGCTTGGTGGTTTCTTCTGAGATGAGTTCTATGCCCGAACTCGAGTGCACTTATGATAGGAGAATGGCATAGTCTTGTTGACTTGTGTGGAGTTATTCCTTAGCAAGTTAACTTGCAAGCCCATTCACTTGGTGGAGGTCTTGTTGGGATCAATAATGTCACACGAGTAGTCGTGGTTAGGCATTACTCTTTCCAATATAAATCTTAGAAGCCAAGAACCTTAGATACCTAGCCCATCTTGGCCTATTTTAGGATGTAGTGCAAAGGTTGTTCAAGTATAAGATTTGATACGATTGTTACGTGATACTACACTCATAAGAGTCTCTCTTGAGAATATTTTTGGAATACGAGTAGTCGTTTTATCCGATAATATCCGAAAGACGAGATGATGACTATGTGGACCTATTTAGAACATGATTGTCAAGTTTAACCATAGTACTCTCCCATTGGGTGGTTCTTAACCGAGACTCCATGCTCGTGACTTACAGCAAACCCGTGATTCGCGGTTGATCCGTTCTCGTATATCCTCAATATCAATGGAACTTGGGTGTCGATAAGGTGTAAACCATAATCCATCAAAATTGATGATTAATATTGACGATGACTTGAGCCATCCCGTGACCTTTGTGTGGTGTGACTTGCTTGATCCTTGAGTGTGATTGTTGCATTCATGCATTCATGCATTCATTTGCATCCATATCATCAACAATGAAAATTTTCAAGGAACTTAAGTGGTCTATTTGCAAATTTTCAGACATGAATAAGCAAAGAAGGAATACGAAGTACAGTTTCAGACAACCCGACTTGAAAGAGTTAAAGAGTTTGACATCTTATGTATTAGAGCCTTTGGAGTTCAAAGCTCACCATGGGAAGCTTCTGTCTATTCTTTCTACAAGGTGGATGAGGGTCTGATGAGTGTGTTGGTGCAGTTCTACGATCCTCTGTATCGGTGCTTCACTTTTTCGGATTTCCAGCTTTTGCCTACACTTGAGGAGTATGTGTAACACCTCAAAATTTGCCCTCCTCTTGTTGGGACTAGTTTGACACATTGCATTTCATATTTTAGGGCATTAGGCATTGCATTTTCCATATCATCTGAATATAAGAAAGTTATCCTCCAAAGTCTTTTCAGAAGATGAGAAGTTGCATGACTCAAGCCTGAGGGGTTTCCATGAACTGATGGTCAACCATCTGAGGGTTTGCACTTCAATTAGGGTTTCCTGATCCTTCAAAGGTCTTCAGCATAATCTTCTTTGCAAGGGTATATCACCATCATCATGGTTCTATCCTCATCAAGGGATTATTTGTTCATTCTCAAGTTCCTTTAGATTAGGGTTTTGACCTCTGGTCAACCCTAATCAATGACATTCTTTCAACCAGGGCTTCTCAAAGAAAGGAGGTATTTGCTGATGATGAGGATCACATGATTGTTATATTGGACTTATATGAGCTAGGGTTTCATTTTTGAGCCAGTTCCCCAAGTGGTGGAGGTTCAAGCTGATCAGGGCATGTCAAGGTCATTTGAGGACCACAAAAAGTCAACTGTGCAAGAACTGAGGACTATGAGGCGGGGAGATGAGTTTCAACACCTCAATCATGTTCAAAAGAGGTTCATTTGTCATTCTAAACATCTATCTTGAAGATTTTGAAGCCATGGCAAAAGTTTCCAAAAATGGAAAATGACATGTAATTTCAAGTTTCCTAAAATGGCAAGTTTTTGGCCCATATTAAACTTGATTTTTCAACATCAAGGAGGCTTCAAATGGATTTTTGGTGAACACGAAAGTTGAAGATCTTTCTCTCCCCTTTTCAAAAAGTCCTATTTCATGTCCATCTGATGATTGGTTGAGAAGTTATGGCCAAATGATCACAAAGTGTACATGGAAGTTCAACATGGCATAACTTTTGATTCAAAACTCCAAATTGGTCCACTCTTTTTGCAAAATGCTTGTCTTGACCAATAATTTCCAAAAGAATCTTTGCCTTGCATGGAAGAAGCTCATATGATCTTCATTGTTCACATGTGGAAAATGGAGGGAAAATTCATAATTTGAATTTGGTGGATCATACAAGCCAAATACCAATCCCATCTTGTTTATTGAATAATTTTGAGTGAATTTGTGCCCTTGCATGGTACTGTTCACGTGTGGATTGTGCATGATAAGCTCACTTGCAATTTTTCACTTCACTTGATTTCTCACTAATCATGTTTAACACCAAGCCTAATTGAGATTTCATTGTGATTAACACCTGATATAAAAGCCAAACCCTAACAGATTTTGCTCATAACTAACTTTGAGATCTCAAATTTCCATTTTCCCTCCAAAATTCTCTCTCTTCAATTTTCATTTTTCTTCACACAACTCTTCAAGATTTTTGTAGATTCTTCATCCTCATGGAATTCTGAGCAAGGATCAACCATTATTTGTTGGAATTGAGCAAGATTCGAGCAAATTCATAAGCATTAACATGAAGATGGAACTTGAAAATTGAGTTGGATTTGAGTGCTTTCAATTGCTAATTCTTGCATCAAGCTTCAAGGCACGCATAGAGGAGTGGATCTGGAGCTCCATAGCATCTAAGGACATGAGTTTGGAACACTGCACTTCAAGTAAGTGAAAATTCGACCTCTCTTTTTTGCCAATTTCTTGTGATAAATGCGTAGATCTTGCATCCCTGAGCATGCCGATGTGTTTGGATTTGAAAACGGATGAATAATGAGGAAGATATGTTGAATTAAAGTTTGGTTTATGGAAATGTTTTGCTTCGATCCAGAGAATATAGGAAGAATTAGGATTAGATAATATGATATTTGAGATCCTCGTGGCAAGACCTTTCGTTTGGTATAAGATTCGTCCATTACTGGAAAAATCCACGGCGGCGCTCCGCCTGGGTGGCCGAAGAAGACGGTTGAAACAACCGTCCTCCGCCGCCTGGTTTAATGCTAGGGTTTCATGGCCAAAACGTTGCGTTTTTAATGAGCGCGCTATTGACCGCCCTTGCATGCGTTCGAATCCTGGCGCATGTGTTTATGAATTATTTTTGATTTTTCCAATTTTACCTAGCGCGCATGGGTTCGATACCTGGCATGTGCGTTCTGTGAATTTCATTTGATTTCTCTCATTTTTACCTGGCGTGAGTTCGATACCTGCTGGTGTATATGGCTGATTTTATTTGAATTCTCATTTTTCCCTCCATTTCATTTTAACATTTCCATATATTTTGCTCATCTTTCAAAAATCATAAAAAATAGTAGAATGATCCAATTTCACTTCAATTTTTTTTTCATAATCTTGTGTTGATCTCTAGTTTTTTATAGAACTAATTTCATGATTTGTTAATTTCTTGATTTTTATTTGATATTTTTTGTTTGAACATGATGCCAAATTGACATGTTACATTCATTTGCTTGTGAAATGCTCATAGTTGATCCAATTGATCTGAAATTTGGTGTGTTTGATCTTAATATGTGATATGATTTTTTGGCTTTGGTTTGGAATTTTTATCATATGCCATCACTGTTTTGGACACATGAACTTGTAGTGTGACAATTTGTGTCACATTTTTGATGTTGCATTTGTGCATTTTCATTCATATACCATTTGATCTCTTCTGGATTTGATATTTGGCATGATGTTTGTTCATAACATGATAAGCTTGTATAAAAAATTTCATAGCCATTGGATGCTTTTCTGTTTTGATTTGGATTTTCTAATTTGATTGTCCATTTTGTGCTCATTTGTTGGTATTTGTTTTATGTTGATCATTTGATGCCTTTGCCTTATGAATTGGTCTTGATCCTTTTGAGGACACCTTCTTGTTTGTTTGAATGTGCTTCATGTGAAATATTGACTTCTGTTTTGGTCATTTGGCTTGCTTTTGAACCTAGTCTTTGTACTAGTGGTTTGTACACATACTAATTGTGCTTTGTGTTTCAGGTTTGAGCATTTGGCACTAATGGTTGGTTTGGTTTCACTTTGTGAGATGCCAATACCTTTGATTACTAACTCTTGTTGTCTTGTAGGTCAATTGATGTGATGAACTCGCTTGAGTGCTTGCACTAATGACTTGCATTGTGTAGATATTGGAAAGTTCCACTGTTGTCTGTTGGTTTTCTGAATGAGATATTAACTGTTTAAGCTTTTGTACAGGTACATTAGTGGCTTGATAGCCTTTCTTGAGCTTTGCTTTGGATTGTGGTTGATACACCACTAAGGTAGTTTAGCCTTCTTACTCCATGTAGTCTGGAAGTCCTGTCACCTTTTTGGCAGGCATTTGGCTGAAGTCCTCCTTATGAGGCTCTGATTGTGTTTGTTTACATTTGTGCCAAAGACCTCCATGTTGAGGCATGTTACTTGATAAGTCCTCCTAAGTGAAGAGGCAATTGATAGATAGAAGGGACTAGTAGCCAGTCCTCTGTTATTCAGTGAGTCGTTCTTTATGCTCGCACTACGTGCTGATGCTCTAGAACATGTACCCAAGATCTCTGTATAGAGTCAGTCAAGTGGAATATGGTCCCTCTTTCTGGATCCCCACGCTTTCTTTGATTTGAGCTCACCCAGGCCATGGTTAAGAGCATGAGGTCTCATCCTCATTATCATCTTTGATCAGGTTCACCCTAACTCTCAATGTTAGTGGTTAAGAGCTTCAGCATACCCCTGCAGTTTTGGCTTGTTTGTCGAGGTTGATATGACCCCTCTTGACTAAAGCCCAACCATTTGTCTGAGCCTCTTGTTTGTATATAGAGTGTGATACTTATTCGATTGTGTTGATGTTTATTTCCTGTTTGAACTGACTTGCTGCCTGTGTGAGTTAGGTTCTGATTAGAGACCTCAACTTAGGGATTTGTTTGCATGATAACTTTTAGGCTCGAGTCAGTCTCCCTATTAGTTTGTTTTCTTCCCTGGTCTCTGGTTAGGAGAGAGTTTCTCCCCTATTAAGGGGAACTACGTCTCCCTGATTCTCATACCAGATGAGATACGTAGGCAGGAGATCGAGCGAGATCTCTCAGGGCACCCCTTTTCTTTTTAAATCTTTTTGTGTCTTTTGACGTCTCAGCGTCTCTTTGCGTTTGTGTGACAACTATTAGGCTCGAGTTCTAGACTCCCTATTAGTTTGTCGTTCACCTTTTTCTTTTTTGAGTCTGTGTGTGTCAACCTTTTTGTTTCTTTTGACGTGTCAGCGTCTCTTTGTGTTTGTGTGACAACTATTAGGCTCGAGTTCCAGACTCCCTATTAGTTTGTCAATCTGATAACCTTTTTCTTTGGTGTTCGCTGGTTAGCGTGTTCTATTGTTTGGAGTCGGATGTAAGTCCATGTATTGGCATTCTGTTTCCTTGTTTGGGTTGTTTGTTTGGAGTCGGATGTAAGTCCATGTATTGGCATTCTGTTTCCTTGTTGGTTTTTTGTTTGAAGTTGGATATAAGTCCATGTATTGGCGTTCTGTTTCCTTTTGTTTGGTTATTGTCAGGAATTGGATGTAAGTCCATGGATTGACATTCCGTTTCCTGTTGAGTGTTTCTTTTGACGTCTCATCGTCTCTTTTTGGTGTTTTATTTTGGCGTGTGTTAGCCGAGCTACGAGTGCTCTGATTCTTACTCTGGATAGAGAAGATACGTAGGCATAGGATGCGATGTCCTAGCGAGCATGCCTCCATTTCCCCGAACTACGTCGACTCTGATGTTTGTTTCTGACAAACTACGTAGGCCCAGGATGCGACATCCTGCCGAGTCCCCTTCCTCCATCTTCTTTCACCTGTTTATTATTCCAGTGTGTGCAATTTCTTTGAGCAGTTTATTAGCAACCTTTTCCTATTCTTTTGAGCGTGGATCCCGTCGAGTATGACAGATGTGAGGGGTGCTAATACCTTCCCCTTGCGTAATCGACTCCCGTACCTTGAAATCTCTGGTCGTAAGACCGTTCCTTTTCCCTTTCTTAGGTTAGTCATGCGCTCCTTTCCTTCATAGGATGAATAGCGTCGGTGGCGGCTCTGTAAACATGTTTTTTTCCGCCGGTTGTTTTTCACATTGTGACAATATGCTTATCATGTGGGTATACCTATTCTTGATCAGTTACCATTCAGTGGTTTGGAGAAGATTCTGTCTTCTCAAGAGATTGCTAACATGCTTCATGTGGATGTATCTGACATTGTTGCTAATATGACTACCAAAGTGGAATTCAAGGTCTCCCATCTGATTTTCTTATTGCCAAAGCTGCTTTGTTTGGGAAGGCCATGAGTGAGGACGCTTTTGAAGCCATATTTGTATTACTCAACTATGGGCTAGTGTTATTTCCCAAGATCGACAATTTCGTGGATGTGAATGCTATTAGGATTTTCTCTTCTCTTAATCCCGTTCTGACTTTGTTGGGTGACACTTATTTCTCTTTGCATATGAGGAATGCAAAGGGCGGTGGATCCATTGTGTGTTGTCTGCCTCTGTTGTACAAGTGGTTTATTTTGCACTTGCTTCAGACGCTTGCCTTCAAGGAGAACATGGGATGTCTACGGTGGTCCACGAGACTTATGTCTCTCACTAATGATGATATCTCTTGGTATAACCGTGTTTATGATGGCATTCAAATTATTGATTCTTGTGGTGAGTTCTCCAATGTTCCTCTTCTTGATACATATGGTGGAATTAACTACAACCCTGCTTTGGCTCGCCGTCAGCTTGGGTTCCCCTTAAAGGATAAACCTAACAACATTTTGTTGGAAGGTGTGTTTTTTCAAGAGGGTAAAGATCCCCAGAACTTGAAGGATAGGATGGTCCGTGCCTGGCGCAAAATTCATAGGAAAGGGAGGAGTGAGCTTGGTCCGAAGAATTGCATTGCTTTGGAACCTTACACCGCTTGGGTGAGGAAGAGAGCCCTTGAGTACCGCATGCCATACGATTATCCGAGACCTACCCCTATGGTTATGGTTGGGCCTTCAACCCTCCCTAACCAAGGAGTAGAGGAGTTGAGAGATGAAGACCATTCACGTGCATGGGTTTATGAGCGTGAGGAACTTCTTCAGGAGCTCAAAGATAAGGATGTAGTGATAGAATTTCTGGAGCATCAGGTTATTGACGAGCTTGATGATGTGGTTACTTCTCTTCTTCCTCACTCATCTAGGTTTTGGAAGAGGAAGTATGATCAGCTCGCCAAGGAGAAGGCCGATATGGAAGCAGCTTATGAGAGAGAGGTGAAGAGGCTTCGTGCAGCTTATCTTCCGATCTCGAAGGCTTTGGACGGTTGCTTCTAGGGCTCCATAGGATGTTTATTCTCCTTTTCTCTTGTATAACACCAAAGCCAATCATCTGAAGATAATGGAGCATCTAGAACAAGATAACAGGGACTTGAAGGAAGAGATTGCTAGGCTGACTTCCATGATGGAGTCAGTTCTGGCCGTCCAAAGCCAAGCTTCACCAACTCTTGCAACTCCTCCCGCAAGGACTTTCATATCTGAGATAGTGACTTCAACTGTGCCTGCTGCAACAACCCACTTTGCTCCGACTATGCCAGCCGGTTTCCCTTGGGGGATGCCTTCTAATTTTGTGCCAGAGGGTTTTGCTCCTACTCTCGCCTCCATGCCGACATCTAGCTCGGTCCTGTCTATGCCACCTCCCGTTGTGCACACTCTTCCCTGTGTTGAAGACACCATCTATCATTCCGAGCAATCTGAGGGCCTGGATGTATATGAGAAGATGGATGAAATGAAATATCAATTCCTTGAGCTTCGCAAGGAACTGAAGACTTTGAGGGGTAAGAACCTCTTTGGGAAAAGTGTTGCTGAGTTATGCCTAGTGCCCAACGTGAAGATCCCTGTTAAATTCAAAGTGTCTGACTTTGAGAAGTATAAGGGAAACACATGCCCACTCACCCATCTTGTGATGTATGCTCCCAAGATTTCAACACAGACTGACAATGACCAACTGCTGATCCACTACTTTCAGGATAGCCTGACAGGTGCTGCGCTCCGGTGGTATATGGGGATGGAGAGTGCAAGCATCCGCTCTTTCAATGATCTAGGCGAGGCCTTCATTAAGCAGTATAAATATAATATGGATATGGCTCCAGACAGGGACCAATTGAGGGCGATGTTGCAGAAGGACAGGGAGACCTTCAAGGAGTACGCTCAGAGATGACGAGAACTAGAAGCTCAGATAATGCCACCCCTGGAAGAGAAGGAGATGAAAAAGATCTTCTTGAAGACTTTGAGCTCTTTCTATTATGAAAGAATGATTGCCAGTGCTCCCTTAGACTTCACCAAAATTGTGATAATGGGAATGAGATTGGAAGAAGGGGTCGGTGAAGGACGGTTATCTCGAGATGATGGTTCCTCAGCAAAGAAGGTTTTGCTAGGAAGAAAGAGGGAGAGACTAATGTTGTGTCCTCTCACGTTAAAAAGAAGGCCCTCTGTAAGGAGGAAGGATGTGCGTCCAGCTGTCAACCAACACCAGGTGGCTCATATAGCACCTGCTTTTAGAGAAGTTCATCAACAACAACAACATCGTCAACAACAACAGGCCTACCAGCCTCATAACAATAGTAACACCAGCACCAACAACTATGAGAGGAAAAGGGTAACTTTTGACCCGATTCCGATGACATATGTTGAGCTTTATCCTTCCTTGATTGATAGGAAGCTGATAACTCCACGAGATCCTCCCACTGTACCAACCAATCCTCAGTGGTGGTATAAGCCCGAGCTTTATTGTGTGTATCAATCCGATGCTCCCGGACATGATGTGGAGAACTGTTACCCGTTGAAGACCAAGGTGCAAGACCTTGTGAGAAGTGGGATATTGTTTTTTAAGGACGTAGGTCCAAATGTGAAGAAGAACCCATTGCCCGAGCATGGGAAGGCAGTCGTTAACATGGTCCAGGGATGCCCTGGAAAATACAAAGTCCTTTATGTGAATGACATAAGGAAGTCCTTGGTCGAGATGCATAAGCTATTGTGTGAACACAACCATTACGAGCATGACCATGATAGATGCCAGGTGTGCACTATTAATGAGAGAGGATGTCGTCAAGTGAGAAAGGACATCCAAGAGATGATAGATCAAGGGATGATTGAGATACTTCAGAATCGTAATAAGGATGAAGTTGATGTAATTACTCCTGTGTTTAAAACTCCTGAGCCTGTTATCATCAAGTATGATGGCAGCAAGAAGAAGGTATCACCAGCTCTTGTGATTAAGCCAGCGGGTCCTGTCCCGTATGTATCAGACAAAGTTGTTCCCTACCGATACAACGCAGTCATGCTAGAAGATGGAAAGTAGGTGTCGTTGCCCTCAACTCCTGTGGTGAGCATTTCAGATGTCAGTGGTGTGACCCGTAGTGGTCGTGTTTTCTCGGCTTAGCCGAAATCCAATGAAGACATTGTGAAGAGAACTACTGTTAATCCTGCGGGTCCCATGGGGGCTTCTTATTCAAATAATTCCGTTCCTATTCTTAAGGGTGTTGACCTTGTTGCTGTCAAGAATAATAGTACTCCTATCCTGGTTGGCCAGTCTTACATTTTGAAAGAGGATGGTGATGAGATGCTAAGGCTCATCAAAAGGAGTGAATATAATGTTATTGATTAATTGCTACAAACTCCATCAAAGATATCTGTCTTATCTTTGTTGATGAATTCTGAGCCACACCGTGAAGCTCTGCCGAGGGTGTTGGACGTGGCATACATGGACCACGATGTCACAATAGAGCAGTTTCATAGCATTGTTGCAAATATAACCGCTTGAAACAATTTGAGCTTCTGTGATGCTGATCTTCCCGAGGAGGGAAAATACCATAATTTGGCTTTACATATATCTATGAACTATAAGGATGAGCCCTTGTCTAATGTGTTGGTGGACACAGGGTCATCACTCAATGTGTTGCCAAAATCTACTCTTGCTAAACTTTCGTATCAGGGGCCTCCCATGAGGCAGAGTGGAGAGGTAGTGAAGGCGTTTGATGGATCGTGGAAAACTGTGATCGACGAATTAGAACTCCCGATAAAGATTGGACCTAGTGATTTCCAGATCACTTTCCAGGTCATGGATATTCATCCGTCTTACAGTTGTTTGCTTGGCAGACCATGGATTCACGAGGCAGGTGTCGTGACATCCACCCTACACCAAAAGTTAAAGTTCGTGAAGAACAAGAAGTTGGTGGTGATAGGGGGAGAGAAGGCTCTCTTGGTCAGTCACTTATCTTCCTTCTCCTATATTGACGATGAGGATGAGGTTAGGCTCCATTCCAAGCCTTATCTATTGCTGAACCTCCGAAGAAAAGACTTTCTTCATTTGTCTCCTATAATGATACAAAGTTGGCCATTGAGCATGGTGCAACTACTGGTTTTGGGAAAATGATCAAGTTGGAAGATAATAAGTCCCGAGCTGGCATATGGTATTCTTATGGTGTTTCCAATGATCATGAGTTGTTCCAGAGTGGAGGTTTCATTCATACTGTTGAAGATCAGGAAGCTGCTGCCATTGTTGAAGATGATGAAGAGGAAGACCTTGGCAACTTTGCCATACCCGGAGGGATCTGCAATAATTGGGTCGCTGTTGATGTTCCAACAGTTATCCATAAGTCAACATAATGTGTTCATTTTGTTCAAAAACCCTTCTCCCATGCCAAAAGGAGAAGTGAAGACATTGTTGGCATAATTTGATTAATACAATGATATTCATTCAATAATCACATGTTAAATGTTTGTTTTTCAAATTATTTTTCCTTTTTGATTTTTGCATGAAATTGGTGATCACCATAAAACCCTAAAAAGAGAATAAAATCAATATTTCCATCTGCGTAATGATTTGCCTTGTTTGAATTCTGAAATCTCTTTTATACTCAAAATCATTATGCTGGTTAATCAAACCCATTGAACATAATGATCCAACACCATCTCCGAACTTTAAGTTCCCTGTATTTGAGGCAGAAGAAGATGATATTGAAGAGATTCCTGATGAGATTACCCGTCTGCTTGAGCACGAGGAGAAGATCATTCAGCCACATCTTGAGAATCTGGAAACAGTCAACTTGGGTCTAAAGAATGCATTCATGAAGTAAAGATTGGGGCATTCCTTGAACAGTCTGTTAAGAAGGGGTTGATTGAGTTGCTATGAGAATATGTCGACGTCTTTGTCTGGTCGTATGAAGACATGCCTGGCCTAGATACTGATTGTTGGTGTAAGTCCTAGAGGCCAATACTTTTGGTACTTGTATCGAATTATTTTTTAATAATAAAAGGTTTTTTCTTTATTATGTTTGTTTAATAAAGTCCCTAGAATAGCTAGTCCGTTTAATGTATCAAGTATGACTTAATCATGAGATCACATTAAACATAAGGACACTATTCTTAAAGTATCAGTAGTCGAGCTTTATTGTGAAGTGGGATAACATTAAAGCATGAAGACTATTATGTTTATAGACTGATGATCACATCTCATGGATCATGGATAAGGAGTTATCAAGTCTCAAACATAGGTATGAATATTAAGAGTAATATTTGTACTGTAATGACCCTTTATGAGAATACTATATAGAATGTTATGCAAAGTGTCATAAGTTATTCTCATAGTGATAATGGTGTATACCACCCTTCGACCTGAAACCACTATGGACCCTAGATGTAGAGTCGAGTGCCTTATTGCTGATCAAACGTTGTCCGTAACTGGATGACCATAAAGACTGTTGATGGATACTCCACAACGCATGCTAAGGGACATGAGTGACCTAGATGGAATTTGCCCATCCTGCGTAACAGGATAAATGTCTATGGGCCCAATATTGAACTGGACAAGGATGAGACGGTCTATGCCTTGTGTTCAATATAGACATAAGGGCAAAAAGGTAATTATGCACATAATTATTATCACAGAAGGATTTGTCAAATCACATGACATTTTCGTGTCTTGGGTAGCAGTGATGTGTTGCTAGATACCGCTCACTATTTATTATGTTAAATACGTGATTTAATATAATTACCAATGCCGCGAAAACCTATAGGGTCACACACGAAGGACGGATTGATGAGAGATAGAGTAATTAAGGAATACCGTAACGTACGGTGCCCTTAAATGAATTATAGAACATCGTAAGGTACGGTGTACTTAAGTAGAATACGAAATATGGTAAGGTACCATGAGCTTAAGTGATTTTGGCATATTATAAGATATGGGCCATATACACTTGAGTGGGACTTTTAGCTTGCAGCCCACACAAGTGGTTCTATAAATAGAACCCTTGGGTAGAAGCATTGTCACTCTTGGAATTTCGTTTCTCTCTCTCTCTCACTCAAAGCCTTCATTCATAGCAGCTAGCACTGAGATTGAAGGAATCTGTTCGTGTGGACTGAGTAAAGGCGTTGTCATCGTTCAACGTTCGTGATCGCCACAAGAGGTAACGATTCTATCACTGATCATGCCCATTCATAAGGATCATTAAAGGAGAAATTTTAAATTCCGCTGCATTTTGGATCGCAATTCTCCTTCACTTATATCGTGCAACATTTCTTTCCATTGAAGCCTAAGTGTGTGCCTGTGAAGCAGAAGCTTAGAAGAACTCAACCTGATATGGCAGTGAAGATTAAAGAAGAAGTTCATAAGAAAATTGATGCGGGGTTTCTGATGACTTCTACATATCCTCAATGGGTGGCCAATATTGTGTCAGTGCCTAAGAAAGATGGAAAAGTCTGAATGTGTGTGGACTACCGTGACTTGAATAAAGCTAGTCCGAAAGATGAGTTTCCTCTACCACACATTGATATGTCGGTAGACAATATGGCTAAATTCAATGTCTTTTCATTTATGGACGGATTTTCCGGTTATAATCAGATTAAAATGGCACCCGAGGATATGGAGAGGACAACATTCATCACACCTTGGGGAGCATTCTGTTATCGAGTGATGCCCTTCGGTTTGAAGAACGCCGGAGCCACGTATCAACGAGCTATGACTACCTTGTTTCATGATATGATGCACAAGGAGATTGAGGTATATGTCGATGATATGATTGCAAAGACAAAACGAAAGTTGAACATGTAGAACACTTGTTGAAGCTTTTCCAGCATTTGAGGAAGTACAAACTCCGCCTGAATCCGAACAAGTGTACATTTGTAGTCTGTTCCGGCAAGTTATTGGGCTTTATTGTCAGCAAAAGAGGTATTGAGGTTGGCCCTGCCAAGGTCAAAGCAATACAAGAGATGCCTGCGCCCAAAATTGAGAAGCAAGTCCGAGGTTTTCTTGGCCTCTTGAATTACATTTCGAGATTTATATCCCACATGACTGCTACATGTGCGCCTATATTCAAGCTCCTCTAGAAAGATCAATGTCATGATTGGACCGAGGATTGCCAAAAGGCCTTTGATAGTATCAAGGAGTATTTGTCTGAGCCTCCGATTCTGTCTCCGCCTGTTGAAGGGAGACCATTGATTATGTATTTGACCGTTCTTGATGATTCCATGGGATGTGTATTGGGTCAACAAGATGAATCAGGAAAGAAAGAATATGCAATATACTACTTGAGTAATAAGTTTACTGACTGTGAGTCTCGGTACTGAATGCTTCAGAAGACTTGTTGCGTCAGTATATGCTGAATCATACAACTTGGTTGATATCCAAAATGGATCCAATCAAGTATATTTTTGAGACGCCTGCTTTAACTGGGAGGATTTCCCGTTGGCAGATGTGGTTATCCGAGTATGATATTGAGTATCGAGCTCAGAAAGCTATTAAAGGTAGTATCTTGGCTGACCATCTAACACATCAACCAATTGAAGATTATCAGTCTGTTCAGTATGACTTCCCTGATGAGGAGATTCTGTACTTGAAGATGAAAGATTGTGATGAGCCTATGCTCGATGAAGGGCCAGAGCCTGGTTCCCGGTGAGGTATGGTGTTCGATGGCACTGTTAATCAGTATGGAAATGGTATTGGGGCAGTGATTATTACTCCTCAAGGAACACATTTTCCTTTTACAGCAAGGCTAACTTTCAAATGCACGAATAATATGGCGGAATATGAGGCTTGTATTATGGGTTTGGAAGAATGTATTGATCTTAGGATCAAACATCTTGATGTTTATGGTGATTCAGCCCTTGTTGTTAATCAGATTAAGGGTGAATGGGAGATGAATCATCCTGGCCTCATCCCATACAGAGATTATGCGAGGAGGATTTCAACTTTCTTTACTAAGGTTGACTTCCATCATATTCCTTGAGATGAGAATCGGATGGCACATGCTCTTGCTACGCTTGCTTCAATGATCATAGTAAAGTATTGGAATGAAGTCCTGAATATTACTGTAATGCGCTTGGATAGACCAGCTCATGTGTTTGCAGTGGAAGAAGTAAAAGATGATAAGCCATGGTATTATGATATCAAGTATTTTCTCCAGAGTCAGACTTACCCGCCCGGGGCATCTGTTAAAGATAAGAAGACTTTGAGGAGATTATCTGGCAGTTTCTACCTTAATGGTGATGTGCTTTACAAGAGGAATTTTAACATGGTTCTGCTCAGATGCGTGGATAGACACGAAGCAGACTTGTTGATGACTGAAGTCCATGAGGGTTCATTTGGTACTCATTCCAATGGGCATGCCATGGCAAAGAAGATGTTGAGAGCATGCTATTATTGGTTGACAATGGAGTCTGACTGCTGCAAACATGTGAATAAATGCCACAAGTGTCAGATTTATGCGGATAAGATTCATGTTCCCCCGACATTTCTGAATGTTATTTCCTCACCATGGCCTTTCTCCATGTGGGGAATTAACATGATTGCATAATTGAACCAAAGGCGTCGAACGATCACCGTTTTATTCTCGTAGCTATTGATTACTTCACCAAGTGGGTTGAAGCGGCATCATATGTGAATGTGACCAAGCAGGTGGTTGTGAAGTTTATAAAGAACCAACTCATATGCCGATATGGTGTGCCATACAAGATCATTACTGATAATGGATATAACTTGAACAACAAGATGATGAAAGAGTTGTGTAGCGAGTTCAAGATTGCGCATCATAATTCTTCTCCCTATAGACCTAAGATGAATGGGGTTGTTGAAGCTGCTAACAAGAACATCAAGAAAATTATTCAGAAGATGGTTGTTACGTACAAAGATTGGCATGAGATATTTCCATTTGCTTTGCATGGTTATCATACATCCGTCCGTACTTCAATAGGGGCAACCCCTTTCTCTCTTGTATATGGCATGGAGGTTGTGCTCCCCGTAGAGGTTGAGATCCCATCAATGAGAGTCTTGATGGAAGCCAAGTTGGCTGAGGCTGAATGGGTTCAGAGTCGTTATGACCAGTTGAAATTGATTGAAGAAAAGAGATTAACTGCCATGTGTCATGGTCAGTTGTATCAACAGATGATGAAGAAAGCCTTTGACAAGAAGGTCAAGCCTCGTGTGTTCCGAGAGGGTGACCTCGTGCTCAAGAAAGTCTTATCTTTTGCGCCCGATTCCAGGGGCAAGTGGACTCCAAACTATGAAGGTTCATACGTTGTTAAGAGAGCCTTTTCAGGCGGTGCTTTGTTGCTTACAACTATGGATGGGGAGGATTTCACTCGTCCTGTGAATTCAGATGCAGTCAAGAAATACTTCGCCTAAAAATAAAAATAGAATAACTCGCTAAGTTGAAAACCCGAAAGGGCGGCTTAGGCAAAAATGAGCGTCTCGGTGGATTGAAAACTCGAAAGGGCGGTCCAGGAAAAAGTTAGAGACATAAAAAAAATGAATATACATATCCCGCTAGATTGAGTACCTCACCCTGCGGCAATCTAGGCAAAAATTAGGGATTTGGCAAGTAACTGCATCCTGACAAGACGTTGTTCTACAACTGTCATCTATCAAAGATTCTTGCTCAGTCATCGTCAACTGAAGTTTCAAATACAGTGGATTCAGAGTTGGTGGAGAAACGATCATTATGTTCAATGTAGCCCTCTTTCCATGTATATCACCAATTTCAAATTTGTAAAGATCCATGGAGTCTCGCCATTTACGGACTACCATTCTATTAAATAAATTTGAGCCTTTATCCAATTCTTGGCACTCTTACTTGTTTCTGTTTAGCAGATGTTTGCATGTTTTAATTGATAAATATCATTGTTTTAAAGAAAATAAAGTTTTTATAAATTGTTTTAAACAAAATGAATATTCACAATGATTAAGAGGATAAATGGAATGTCTTCAGTGCTTTCCCAAGGATAGTATGATCGCCAAAGGGTAAGACATTTGTTCATATTTTGGCATATTTATATCCTCTTCATCAGCTTTCAGTTGTCTCCTCGTCGAGCGCTAAAAAAGTCATCATTTCCCCAGAGACTCTGATATGAGAAGTCTTCCCTGATGGCAGTAGATTGTTCTATCTGGTTGGATTGCTTTCTCCTAGCAGAATCTGCGGATGTTCATTCGGATAGTTCCTGGACAGTTTGTTTATGCATGCTTGTTTCCCCTGCGATGTCTTAAGCGATCCATGTTTGTTTGATCTATGGATGATCTCTTTTGTACCAGTTTTCGCCTTGATCTTTTAAGACGTGTATCTCTTTATATCAGTCACTAGCATTTGTATTTTATCAATTATATGGTTGTCACCCCTTGTGTAGACTGACCTAAAATCCCTTATAGATTGATAAAAGTTGATATGCTATTCTACTCACGTAGACGTTTTCTTTCCCCAGCATGAGTAGAAAATCTCAACGGAGTAAGCATGTGTTCCCCGCAGAGCTATCTTTCGGAAATTTGTCTCCTCAGCAAGAAGTTTCCTAGGGCAATCGATGAAGGGCTTGTTTCTCTTTCCATCCCCAGCATGTCACGTGTTGACGAAGGATTCATTTCCGATTCCCTCAGCCACGGTATTTCCTTTGAGAATATTGGCAGTTTATCCCCAGTAGGGTTGCCTGACCCGAGTCTGATAATTTGTATGCCCTCCATGTCTAAAGATTTCTTCTAGTATTGAGAGATGATATGGAAGATGTGTTGTTTCCTTCCCCAGCTGAGCAAATTGTTCCTTCTCCCCTTAGCAGAGTTTCCTCTTCAGCAGATAGAAGGGAGTGTTTTGATTGATGTGCATCTGGTTGGTGTTGTTCCCTATAGAATTTCACATCATTCCTTGATAAGTTCCCCAGTAGAGTTTCTTCTACGACGGATCTTATTGATATTCAACCGCCTGGTCCTGAGAACTGATGAAAAGTCCCCGACAGTTGGCAGCTGTGACTTTGCCTGTCCCCAGCTGTGATCGATGTCTTCTAGTGTTTGATCATCCTCACCAGAGTTGAGTTCTCCTGTAGGCTTTACCCTTCTTGTTGAGATGTTGTGTCGGGTGTCCGTTCGTGATTCTCGGACTTGTTTGTGTTAGATATGTTTGTTTGTCAACATTAATCATACACAAATCATACATATGCATGCATAATCATAGCATTCAGATATTCATGTTGCACTCTTTGCCATATATCTTTGTTTGTTATCTCCTGATGTTGGTGAAATGTTCTTCCCCGAGCAGATGTTGGTGTCTGTTCTGTCCATATAGAGTCAGCCCCATAAGCAGAAAGTGTATATCGTTTCTTCTTTCATCCCCACTGAGTTATGTCCTCGTGGATGATCATTGTTTCAGTTTCCTCCCCAGTTATGTATCGGGATGGAATTACTCCCCTGAGTTATGTCCTCATTGGGTTGAGTCTTATTTGATTGTGTCATTCTAGTTTGTTCCTAGACTGACTCCTTTTTCTCGTTATCCCCTGCAGTTCCCTGTGGTTCAGTTGCTCAATTACTCAGTAACCAGTAATTGTCCATCTTTTCCCCAGTGGATCTTGTGGCTTTCTACCCAGTAACCGGTAGTTGCAAGTCCTATTTCTGCAGTTTTCTACCCAGTAACTGGTAGATGTAATCCCCTATTTTGTTGGTTATCTTTACCCAGTAACCGACATTGATATTCCTTTGTTTTTTAGTGTACCACCAAGTAACCGATGATATATCTCTTGGATAATTGCTCTTGTTAGGCAATTTATCCCTTGCGAGTCATCTTTCGTTTACCCCTGTTTGGTAATGACTGTTTCTCCTTATGATTGGTCATCATTTTATATCCAGTGATCGGTATCCCGACGTCCTTTCTTTTCGGTCGATTTATCCTTCATTAACCAGTAACCGGTTGTGGATAATCTTCCAGGCGAGTATGTTATCTATGTTATGACGGTAATAAATAATATATCTAATGCGCTCTTGAGTCGAAGTCTTTATTCTTCCCCAGTCGAGTAAGATTTATATTTCCTTGCGGAATCGAATGCCCATCCTGTAAGTCGAGATTGCTTTTTCATCCCTCCTTTCGGATGATGAGTGTCTTGGATATGTTCCCAATTCACGCCTGGTTGGTCACCTATTATATGCCCATTAGCCTGTATCCCTGGTGTTCCTTCCCTCTTCTCCCTATTATGACTTTTTGTTCCCTGTGGAGTAAGTTTTTCCTGAGTTGAGATGTGCCTTTTGGGTCATCCTCAGATGTTTAGGATGATCGATATCTCTCACCCTTATACCAGTCTTAGATATTCTTTCTCCCTGAGCGTGTTGTCTCTCACCCAGTAGCCGGTGTTCTGACAATCTGTCTCCCTTTGAGTTTATTACCCAGTAACCGGTAATAACTCGTTATTTCCTCCTCAGCTGAGTCCTTTGTGGATATCCCTGTCTGAGTCCGGATTTTCATCCGATGCATCCTTTATGGATAGTTTTGCTGTATTGGCATATTCCCTAATACATGCATCTTTGCGTCAGCTCGAGTCTTTCCATCAATTTATTTTCATGGAATCCCTTCGTGTCTCCCAACAAGTTTTCCAGTCGTGACCTGCTCACGCATTTTTACCTTATCTCCCCCAGAATTTCTGTCTCCCTAGTGAGTGCGTTACTCCTATGGATTTTTCAGTTTCTTCTGATTTCTTTTCCTTCGTGGCAATCATTCACCACAAAGATTTTATTTTTCATACATACATTTGCATCATGAGGTCTCTTAGGGACCAAACTTCGTCTTTTTGCTATTATTTAAGCCCATTCTACCTCGTCGAGACGAAGGTTTTAACCTTCATATCATCGGCTAGAACGACCTTATGGAATAATCAATACAGAATCAAATGATTCTATTTGTACAGCTCATCAAGGATTAGGATTAATGTAATTAATTAGCTATTATTTCCTGTTCTTTTCTGTAATTAGAATTAGCATTCATGGGAAATTAATTCCCCTGATTCTTAGGTCAGATTTCTCTTCCAAATCCTGCCTTATGCAGTCTATAAATATAGCATATGTAATTCTCATAAAACATAAGGAAATATACAATATATTTCTACATGGTATCAGAGCACGATCAGAACCATCCCTAACCTAGCGTCGCCAAACTATGGAGGATCCCAAATCTGATGAATCGCTCAAAGTGGAGACTGGATCATTTCCGACCAGTTCACACAAAGGGCTCACTCACCTCATCACAGACCATAAATTAAATGGTCAGAACTATACCCAATGGGTAAGGTCAGTCAAGATCTTCCTCGAAGGAAAAGGAAGGGAAGGCTACACAACGGGGGATTCTAAATGTCCCGAAAAAGGAGACAAAAACTTTCAGAAATGGAAACTTGAGAACAACCAAGTAATGTCATGGCTGCTCAATACCATGACAAACAAAATTGGTGAAAATTTCATGTTCTATGACACTGCAAAAGAGACATGGGATGCAGTGAAAGAAACATACTCAAATGTTGACAATACATCTGTCATATTTGAGATTAAAAGCATTCTTCATGACCTTCGACAGGGAGAATCTTCTGTTACTGAGTATTTTAATATACTTAACAAACACTGGCAGCAACTCGACATATATGAAGAGGTTACATGGTGTTGTACAGAAGATCAAAAGAAATATAAGGAGCTGGTGGAAAAAGATAGGATTTACAAGTTCCTATTGGGGCTAAACAAGGACCTATATGAAGTTTGTGGAAGGATCCTTGGAACCAAACTACTTCTCAAAATTCGAGAAGCCTTTTCAGAAGGGAGAAGGGAAGAAAGCAGGAAGAAAATCATGTTGGGAACACCTAGCTCAGTTCCGTACAGCGAGAGATATGCAATGGCAGCAAGAGGGAATCAGCCTCGGCCACCACAAAAGAAAACCCGCCCCTGGTGTGAACACTGCAAGAGACCAGGCCACACAAAGGAAACATGTTGGATCATACATGGAAAACCTTCAGAGACCAAATTTTTCAAAGGCAAGGAGGGAAGAGGTAACACATCATTTAATAATCAAGAAGCTGAGGTATACTCTAACTCATCTCTTTTTAGCAAAGAACAAATGGAGTCTCTTCAAAAACTCCTTCAGCAAACCATGTTAACTGTAGAAAAAGGTGGTACTGCTGTAGTGGCTCAAAGAGGTAATTACTTACATGCTCTAAACACCGGTAAGGAAAAAAATAAAATCATGGATTGTTGACTCAGGGGCTTCAGATCACATGACTGGAGATTTTACTTTGTTTAGTAGTTATTCTCAATGTCCCTATAACTATAATGTTCGAATAGCTGATGGTACACATTCTAAGGTCATGGGTAAAGGATCAATTATCATTTTACCAAATATTACACTTGACTCTGTTTTGTATGTGCCTAAACTGGATTGTAACTTGCTGTTTATTAGCAAGATTACAAGAGATTTGAAATGTGTTACTAAATTCTTCCCTAACTTGTGTGAATTTCAGACTTTGGAGTCGGGGAAGACGATTGGCAATGCTGAAGAGTGTGTTGGACTCTACTTCCTTCAAGTGGAAAAATCAGAAGAAAAACTCAAGAATAATTGTCATGTTGCAGCTGCAGTTTCAAGTGATAATAATCCTGTAATGAAGTGGCACTATAGATTAGGCCACCCAAATTTCATATACTTGGAAAAAATGTTTCCCTCTTTATTCAATAAAAACAAGGAACATTTTTCAGTGTGAAATTTGCCAATTGTCTAAACATACTCGAAACCATTACTCACCCCAATCTTATAAACCCTCAAAACCTTTTTCATTAATTCATAGTGATGTATGGGGACCATCACGAGTCCACAACATTACAGGCTCGAGATGGTTTGTCACCTTTATTGATGATCACACACGTGTTACCTGGGGGTGTTTCTAATGAAGGAAAAATCAGAAGTAGGGAGAATATTTGAAATTTATCATAAGATGGTACAAACACAATTCCAAAGCAATATTCAGATACTTAAAACTGACAATGGCCGTGAGTATTACAACCCTGCTCTAAATTCCTATCTTTAAAAGATTGGAATTGTTCACCAAAGCTCGTGTGTGGACACTCCCTAACAAAATGGAGTTGCAAAAAGGAAGAATAGACACCTTTTAGAAGTGACTAGATCAATCATGTTAGCCACAAATGTCCCACAACACTTTTGGGGAGAAGCTGTCCTTTCAGCAACTCACCTTATAAATCGAACACCCTCCCGTATCCTTAACTTTAAGACCCCACTCTCCACACTTCAAAACCTATTTCCAACCAGAAAAATCTTTTCCTCTATTCCATTAAAAATATTTGGATGCTCAACTTTTGTCCATAACCTCAACCCTCACCGAAGCAAATTAGACCCAAAATCCATGAAATGCATTTTTCTTGGTTACTCTCCTCACCAAAAGGGATATAGGTGTTACTCTCCCCATACCAAATTATTTTACCACACTATGGATGTAACCTTCTTTGAAAATCAACCCTATTACACCAAAACTGGTATTCAGGGGGAGCATATAGAAAATTCAGAATACCAACTTTTGCCTCTTGAACTAACCGAACATGACAAAATCTTGCCAAACCAAACCGGCAACACTCAATCAGCCAAACTTATGCCTAAACAAGCTGAAAAATTACCAGACCAGACCTCAAACATTTAGCCGAGTGAAAGGACAACAGAAGTTGTGACGAAAACAGAACCAATTATAGTTTCAACCACATCTCAACAGGATTGTGATCCAAAAACAGGCAAGTGGAAGGGTTTTTGTTATAAAAGGAAGGAGGTAGAGTCAAGCAAAGCTCCAATGCAAGGCCATGAGTCAAACCAGACTCTAGAAAACGAAGTTCCCACAGGTAATATTCTTCCTAACTCTGAACATGTTGATACAATAGATATTGATATTCCCATTGCTATGAGAAAAGGGGTTAGAACTTGCACTAAACACCCTATTGAAAAATATATCTCCTATGGAAAACTATCACAAAGTTATAGGTCCTTTGTAGCAGCTGTTGACAACATAGAAATTCCAAATAATATTCAAGAAGCGTTGCAAAAACTTGAATGGGCAGCAGCTGTAACAGAAGAAATTCAAGCACTTGTAAGAAATGGCACATGGGAGATCACTGCTATACCAGAAGGGAAGAAAGCAGTAGGATGCAAGTGGATATTTTCAATTAAACACAATGCTGATGGGAGTATAAACAGGTACAAAGCTCGGTTGGTTGCAAAGGGGTTCACACAATCATATGGGGTGGATTATGAGGAAACTTTTGCACCTGTTCCGAAGCTCAATTTTGTCCGGGTTCTACTATCTTTGGCAGCAAATCTAGATTGGCCCCTACACCAACTAGACATAAAGAATGCATTTCTAAATGGAGAGTTAGAAGAAAAGGTATATATGCAAATTCCTCCGGGACTTGAATCACCTGGAACCGCCAACATGGTGTGTCGACTTTGCAAATCTCTATATGGCCTGAAACAATCACCAAGGGTATGGTTTGATAGACTAACAAAAGTTGTCAAGCAAGATGGTTTTGTTCAATGTCAAACAGATCATACCATGTTTGTCAAGCACTCTTTGGATGGGAAGATAGCTTTGTTTATTGTCTATGTTGATGATATCGTAATTACGGGAGACGATGATGAACAAGTCAACCAGTTAAAGAAACTTCTAGGAAAAGAATTTGAAGTCAAAGACTTGGGACAACTCAAGTATTTTCTAGGGATGGAAATTTCACGAACAAAGAATGGTATTTCAGTTTCTCAAAGGAAGTACACTTTGGATTTACTTCAAGAAACAGGTATGCTTGGATGCAAAGCTGCCAATACTCCCATAGAACAAGTAAAAAAGAGTGAAGATGAGAATGTACCAGCTAATAAAGATAGATATCAAAGTCTAGTCGGAAAAATAATCTATCTAACTCACACCAGACCAGACATTGGTTTTGCTGTAAGCATGGCTAGTCGTTATATGTCAAATCCAACTAAAACGGACATGAGAAATATGAACAAAATTCTCCAGTACCTGAAAGGTACGCTAAGCCGAGGACTTTATTTTCAAAAGAACTCAAATAGAGGCATTGAAGTCTACACTGATTCTGATTGGGCATGATGTTTATCTGATAGGAAATCAACTACAGACTACTGCACATTTGTACGGGGTCACATGGTAACTTGGAGAAGCAAGAAACAATCTGTTGTGGCTAGGAGTAGCGCAGAAGCAGAATTCAGAGCTATGTCATAAGGTATTTGTGAAGGAATTTGCCTTAAGCGGATGCTAGATGAGATCAAAATTCCTACCAATCACCCCATGAAGATATTATGTGATAACAAGGCTACTATTAGCATTGCTAAGAACCCGGTACAACATGATAGAACAAAGCATGTGGAGATATACCGACACTTCATCAAGGAGAAAATTGATCATGAAATTATATATGTTAATCATATTCCATCATGCCAGCAAACTGCAGACATTCTAACAAAAGCCCTTCCAAGAAACATATACGAGAATATCAGATCCAATCTGGGTATGATAGACATCTACCACCCAGATTGAGGGGGAGTATGGAATAATCAATACAAAATCAAATGATTCTGTTTGTACAGCTCATTAAGGATTAGGATTAATGTAATTAATTAGATATTATTTCCTGTTCTTTTCTGTAATTAGAATTAGCATTCATGGGAAATTAATTCCCCTGATTCTTAGGTCAGATTTCTCTTCCAAATCCTGCCTTATGCAGTCTATAAATACAACATATGTAATTCTCATAAAACATAAGGAAATATACAATATATTTCTACAACATATGCTATTATTTAAGCCCATTCTACCTCGTCGAGACGAAGGTTTTAACCTTCATATCACTGGCTAAAACGACCTTAAATAGGGGCATCTGTAAGACCCTAATTTTGACCCTAAGATCCCTCATGGCATCATATCATTGCTCAGTGCATTGCCTCAAGGATCATAGCATGTTTGGCTCCTTAACCCTAGGGTGGGACTTGTGTAAGTGGTTTGAGACCACCAAGCATGCTTCTATTGTATATTATTGCTTTTCTTATTTTGATTACTAACCAAAAGCACAAAAATATGTCACTAAATCTTTTTGTTTTGAAGCTCAAGTGATCATGTGCTCCAATGCTCCTAGGAGGCTCCTAAGCTCAATGAAATGGCTAGATGAAGATGAGGAAAAGCATGACAATGGTCCACAAAGCTCATAATCATAATATATGTCTCCCAAGTATCTCAATTTTCCAATTTTATCTAGATATCCCAAAAGGCTTGAGGATTGTTTCTCAAGGAAACCCTAATTCAACTCTGCCTCAACTGTGCCTTGCTCATGAAGCAACCTTAACCTATGATCAAATTCAATGAAGGGAAGTTATTTAATTCATTATTTTATGCATATGTGAGACTATTTGAGGATCCTAAATCATTCATTCATCAAGATTAGAAGTTTGGCCTTGGAAAGTTGACCAGTCAAGTCATCTGACTAAACTTAGGTCCATTTAGATACAACTTTTGATGTGTTTGTCAAGTGAAGATGACCCCAAGCGAAAACATGTTCTTAAGAACCATATGAACAACTTTCATGTTCATCAAAATTCCATTTGAAACTTGTAAGGTCATCATTCATTTCAAAACATTATAGGTCATTTTGACTGAAACCCTAATTTTGGGTCAACTTCCCAAGGACCTAACTTCCTTAATTTTTATGATTTTGAGGTGATACAAATTGAATTGGAAATATTAAGATGTCTACTTCAAATGTTATGTTTGAAAAAATTTCATAATCCTAAAATAAATACATATGATAATACAAAACATTATAGGTCACCTTGGACTTAAGTCATTGAATTTGAAAAAGTGCTTTACTTCAAATGCCTATAACGTTTTCATGGAAAATCCAAATGATGCAAAATTTGAGTCTAAATTGATCATCTTGAAAAAGTATACAACTTTTATGTTGGAGGGTTTTCCATTTAAAGCTTGCATCATGCAAACATAGGGGTTTGAATAGGCTTGCTTTTTGTGAAAATTTTCAAAGGAGACTTAAACATGTTTTGTACCCAAACTTTCACAGCCAGTTTTCATTAATTTCCAAATGCCAAATGAATTTTTTCCCAACATTACTTTTGTTCCTTATTTCAAGGGATATCCAACCATTACTCACATTAATTTTTTTGACTTTCCATGTGTGAGTTTCGAAGAGCTCTTTCTTTATGTTCATTTTAACATTTCATGGTGAAAGTTAATGTGCAAGCCATATCCTTCCAAATTGCGCATCCAACTCCATTTCAATTGATCTAAGCATGGTTTAGCACCTATCATTGGGCTTCACATGCGCATGTACAAGCCCATGCACCAAAGTTCAAATTTGCCATGCACACGAGGGAATCATGAACTCGACGCTCTTCATCTATAAATAAGCACTCAATCTTGTTCATTTAGAAACCTTGTGGAGACCTGAAATGCTACAACACTAAAATCCTAACCATTACCAAAGGAAGTTTCAGATTTTTCTCTCTTTTTCAATCTTGAAATTCAACATCATTAGTTGATTTTCAAAGCTCAATTCCTTAGCCTCTCATCTCCATTACATCTCCAGAGCAAAAAGGGATCAAGATATTGAAGAATTCGTGTCCTTAAGAGCTCCATTTCAGAGGTAGAACTTCAAACTTTTTGGATCTAGATCTTGCAATTCAATGTAGTTTTCTTTGGTTTGTGTGGTTTTCTGAAGTCCTCACACTTGAGGCAGGCCAGTGGTGGTCTCAATTCTTCATTTCGTGCATTTGCAGTTGACATACCATGATCTTCCATCTCGCATTTCTCTCAAAATAGGAAGAGTGAGGAAGATCCATGGATACAGTGGTGATGTACATCACCTGACCTTCAAGTTGATGTCCTAGTTTTTCATTTTCATTACAAAAATTTTCTCTGCAAGTGGTGGCCAGATTCTGGTATCTCGCCAGAGAAGATGGTGGTTTCCACCACCATCACCACGTGTGCACTTTTCTGATCGTTGGATTGCTTGGCCACGTTAAAAACTCATGTGTTCATTATGCTTAATTGATTTAATGCATTGTGTCGCGCGCTTGACTTATGTCCACCATGCGCCCTCACATCTGAGCCATTTCTCCTTGCCACGTCAATTAATGAGCTTGATCTAGTGGCTGCGCTTTTTTCTATTATTTCTATTTTCTTTTAATTTCAGTTAATTCTTTTTATTTTCAAAAATTCATAAAAAAATTATTTGAAGTCACAAAAATATGAGACCAATGCCAAAAATTTTCTTGAAAAATCTAGTTTCATATTTTGATTTTTAATTATTTTTGTCACTTCATTTAATATTTTTTGTGAATTATTTTGTTTTTAATAGTTTTAATTCATTTTTAATTACTTTCTGATATTTGAAAAATCCAAAAATATTTTCCTAACACCTATGGATCATGATAAGTCAATGAAAAATAGTCTCATCAATTTCTTATTTGATTTGAGATTTATTTGAGATTTTAGTTCATATGTTGTTATTTTTTAGTGTTTTTAATTGTTTTTAAATACTTTCTGGTTTCCAAAATTGTTGAGAAAATTAGTCGAAGTTTATTTGACCATGTTAGACCTATGAGAATTTAATTGGACTTGTTGAAGATGATTTGAATTAAATTTGTGGTTTGACCATATTTTGATTATTTTATTTTGCAATTTATTTTAATTCAAAAAATACCAAAAAAATATGGTTGACTTGTTGACTTGTAATCTTCATTTCTTTATTGTTTGACATTGATTGATGATGACTTGGTTCACATTTGATCAATTGAGTTTGATACTTGAATTCTCTTTCCCTCCCTTTCATCTTCATCCCATTCTTTTCATCATTTGGTCAATGAGTTAATGTCTTATGGTTGGTCTTGACAAATGAGAGGTTTAACCTTCTTTGATCCAAACCAAACTCAACTTGATCCAAGATCAAGTGAGTTGTTTTGTGTCCAAGATAGGTGGCTTCTTGGTCAAGCAAATAAGCTAAAGTCCATACAAGGCCCTTCCCCTTTTGTTTTGGTATGGAAAGTTTGTGGAGCTTGGCTTACTAGTCATGATCTCTAACTTGTGTTTATTTGCCTATAGTTTTATTGACCGGCCTCAGATAGGTGTGACTACTACATTAGTCCACTTACGATTGCTTAACTTAGCGCTACATTGTCTTATGACAAACTAACATAACCATACTAATTACTAACTTTAATTTGAGCATTTAATTTCATGCAATTTACCTTAATGTCATTTATTTCTTGCTCATTATTCATATTGATTTTCACTTTGCTCACTTGAGCACATATTTTATGTTTATTTCATTTTCCTTTTTGCTCATTTGAGCTTATTATTGTATATAAATATATTGTTATCTTGTGATTGCTTTGTCTTTGTTTTGTGTGAACCTAATGCAAAAGGAGAAAGGACTTAGAATTAGGACATACCTATGCTTAAAGGAGTTCAAGAGCAACTAGGCCTCATGCCTTTAGAATGCTAAACTTGTTGAAGAGCAACTAGGCCTCATGCCTTTAGAATGCTAAACTTGTTGAAGAGCAACTAGGCCTCATGCCTTTAGAATGCTAAATTTCAAAGTTGACTCTAAAGGACTTCTCATTTAAACTTATTCTTTGTCCATTCCTCTTATTGTGTTGTAAACCTTTTGATGTTTGCTCTTGTGTGATAAGGATTCCATCTTGAGATAGTAAAGAGGACCATTGTCATGAGTAGCCAAGTTAAGAGAGACAAGCCTTATGGAGATCCTAGGAGCTTGAATCCAATTTGTTTGATTGCTTGATTGTGTGCTAAGTCCAAAGGAAAGGAGCATCTTGAATCATCTCTATGATTTCAATAAAAAGAACTCCAAGGGTTTATCTTTCCCCTCTTATCTTTGTATGCTTTAGGACTAGCCCTTCTCTTCTTCTCCCCACTCTAACCACGCCAAAATATTTTCTTTCAAACTTTGACTTTGTTTCAAATTAGAAACCTAGGCCTTAAGCCTTTGAATTTTCAAAACTCTTTTCATAAATAATCATTTGTAAATAATCTTAATCCAACTTTGACTTCATTTTGTAAATAAATCTAACTTGTGAATACAACCCATTTCAAGTTGTTTTGTGGTTCCAATGGCCACCTTATTAAAACCTTTTTCATAAATATTAGTCATAGGTTTGAGTTATCATAGTGGTTGATATAAATCTCACCTCATCCTTAGTGATTGAATTATAAGTCTTCCATTCTTATTATAGGGTTAACCCCTCACTAGTATGTTGAAGCTTTCCTTACATGGTAGATTGTTGGTTTAGGTTAAGTTTTCTCCCTTTGATAACAAAAGACATTAAGGCTTTTGGTCAAATCAATTCACCAATCTTTGAGATTTTTACCCCGAACTACGAGGTTTTGATCCTCCTCTGTGATGGTACGTAGGCAATGGGTTGATCCATTCAAACACCAAAATTTGTAAATATAATCTATTCTCTTCTCATCCCTCCAATCTTTTGTACAAATCTTTTCACAAATACCAACCTACAACACATATTTGCAAAAAGGGTTCCCTTAGAGTACTAAGGATGTTTTGGATGCGTAAAACCTTCCCATTTCATAACCAACCCCCTTACCCAGATCTCTGACATTTTTATTAGTTTTTGATTTGAAAAACTTCTTACCATGGCTTTTGTTCGCTTTTTAGCATTTCCTTTAGACAAATAAAAGTGCGGTGGCGACTCGAATTGTATGTTTACTTTTGGTTTAGTCAATAAACCTAAAGGTAACGAAAACCCCGCTACAGTACTGACTGGTAATCTTCAATTGGTTGGTGAGCTAAATGGTCAGCCAAGATACTACCTTTGATTGCTTTTTGAGATCGGTATTCGATATCATACTTTGATAACAACATCTGCCAACGGGAAATTCTCCCAGTTAAAGCGGGCTTCTCAAAAACATATACTGATGCAGACGCTTAGCAGCCCAAGCTAATGCACAATAAATCTTCTCAAGCATTGAATACCGAGTCTCACAGTCGGTGAATTTCTTACTGAGGTAATAAATTGCAAATTCTTTCTTCCCAGTATCATCTTGCTGACCAAGAACACAACCCATACTATCTTCTAGCATATTCAAATACATGATCAACGGTCTTCCTTCAACAGGTGGAGACAAAATCGGAGGTTTAAGCAAATATTCCTTGGTACTGTCGAAAGCTTTATGGCAGTCTTCGGTCCAATCACAAGACTGGTCTTTCCGAAGAAGCTTGAATATAGGCGCACATGTGGCAGTCATGTGGGAAATGAATCTGGAAATATATTTCAAGCGGCCGAGAAAACCTCTGACTTGCTTCTCAGTCTTGGGTGCAGGCATCTCTTGTATTTCTTTGACCTTTGAAGGATCAAATTCAATACCTTTCTCACTGACAATAAAGCCCAACAATTTACCAAAGCGAACACCAAAAGTACACTTATTGGGATTCAAGCGGAGTTTATACTTCCTCAAATGCTGGAATAGCTTCAACAAATGCTCAACATGTTCCTCTTCATCAATTGATTTAGCAATCATGTCATCGACATATACTTCAATCTCTTTATGCATCATATCATGAAAAAGAGTAGTCATTGCTCTCTGGTAAGTTGCACCAGCATTCTTTAAACCGAAAGGCATCACTCTATAACAGAATGTTCCCTAGGGTGTAATGAATGTGATCTTCTCCATACCCTCGGGTGCCATCTTAATCTGATTATACCCGGAAAATACATCCATAAATGAAAAGACTTTGAATTTAGCAGTATTGTCTCTATTCAAATCATCTTTCGAACTGGCTCTATTCAAATCTCTATAATCAACACACATGCGGACTTTTCCATCCTTCTTCGGCACATGCACAATGTTGGCTACCCATTGCGGATACTCAGCAGTTACAAGGAAACCGGTATCAATCTGCTTATGAACTTCCTCTTTAATCTTCACAGCCATATCAGGATGTGTTCTTCTCAACTTCTGTTTGTCTGGCGGGAATTCTGGCTTCAACGGAAATCTATGCTCCACAATATCAGAATCCAACCCAGGCATATCTTGATAGGACCAAGCAAACACATCTGAATACTCTCAAAGAAGATCAATCAACCCCTTCTTAGCATATGGACACAATCGAGACCCGATCTTGACTTCCTTCACATCATCCTTGGAACCCAAGTTGACAAGCTCAATCTGTTCTTCAAATGGCTGAATGATCTTCTCATCTTGCTCAAGAAGACGAGACAATTCATCACTCACTTCTACATCACTTTCCTCCTCAACTTCAAACACAGGGAATTCAAAATTTGGAGAAGGAGAATGATCATTGTATTCAATGGGGTTAGGAACCAACCTGCATAATGATTTGATATTTTGATTTTAGAGAAGTGAATTTGTGACCAAATATTATGCAGATGGACAATTATATTGTTTATTTATGTTTTTTGTGATTACCATTTTCAGAATAAGCAAAAAGTAAAAATAAACATCAAAGATGTGGATGAATATAATTAATTTTATCGATGATCAATTTAAAATGCCCAACAATGTTCGTTTCTCCCTTAGGCATAAGAGAAGGATTTTAAAATATAAAAAGCAATTACTTAAATCAATGCAAAATAACAGAAATATCAACAGCAGTCCAACTGTTGCATGTTTGTCCATGCATCACAAAGTTGGTGCAGTCTTCCTCTTTATTATCCTCTAGCACAGCAGCTAAGTGTTGTTCATCCCCATGTATGAACCCCCCGCTATGGAAATTGAGTTGCATCTCTTCAGATCTAACGGTGGACGAGCCCTTCTAGAACCCCAAACCAGTTCTTCCTCTATTGTCGGGGACCTCTACCACACGCCCCCACTGATCAACAGGACCTTCTTCAACAATCTTCTGTGCATCTTTCAGAGAGGACATAGGTGCCCCAACTCTCTTCTCAGCAACAATAGATAAGGCTTGAAACAGAGTTCCAATCTCATCCTCGGCTTCCACATATGAGAAAGATGACAGATGGCTAACCAACAACGCTTTCTCACCTCCCACAATCACCAACTTGCCATTCTTGACAAATTTGAGCTTTTGGTGCAGAGTTGAAGTAACAGCCCCTGCTTCATGAATCCATGGCCTTCCTAATAAACAACTATAGGCCGGGTGGATATCCATTACTTGGAAAGTAATCTGAAAATCACTCGGACCTATCTTGACTGGGAGGTCCACTTCTCCAATGACAGTCTTGCGAGAACCATTGAAAGCTTTGACAATTACCCCACTGTACCTCATGAGAGCTCCTTGGTACGATAACTTTGACAATGTTGACTTTGGAAGCACATTGAGTGACGACCCAGTGTCAACTAGCACGTTTGACAAAGCATCTTCTTTGCAATTCATCAAAATATGCAAAGCCAGATTGTGATTTCTTCCCTCCTCAGGGAGTTCTTCATCACAAAAACTCAAATTATTGCATGAAGTGATGTTAGGTACAATATGATCAAATTGAGCCATAGTAACATCTTGCTCCATGTATGCCTGCTCAAGTACTCTTTGGAGTGCTTCTCTGTTCGCTTCAGAATTTAAAAGCAGAGACATCACGAAAATCTTAGAGGGAGTCTGGAGCAACTGCTCAACCACGTTGAATTCACTCCTCTTAATCAGTCAGAGTACCTCATCATCATCATTATTGGTTTTCAAATTGCTGGATCCACCAGACTTATCTCTTGAACAACCAACAGGATCTACACTAGGCACCTCTGTAACACCCCGATAAAAATAAGATAATTATTTAAATTAAGTTAATAGTATATTTATTAATTTAATTAAATAATTGGATTATTATTGGAATATTATTGGGATTATTATTATTGGATTATTATTATTATTATTATTATTGGAATAAAAGTTGGAATTAGAAAAGGTCCCATTTGGTAAAAAGGGTTATTTCACGTGAAAAGGAAAAAGAGACAGAAAAGTGGAAAAGGGCAAGGAGCAAGAGAACAAGGGTTGAAGAGAGGAAAAGCTTGAAGCTCAGAGATTTGCCGGATTAACTCAGGTAAGGGGGATTTATCATCGTTTAATGGGTATTATGGGGTAACATGTAGTGGGTAGTGATAAACCATGGATTTGACTCTGATTAGAATGATGCATGATGAAATTGTGAACTTTTGGATGAACGAATTTTGGATTATAATTGAAGGGAATTCGTAAGAATTAGATGTAATAATGTTAGGATTTGTGAAATTGAATAGGATATGATTGTGTTAGATGATATGAACGAAGGTTGTGTAAGAATTGGACTGTGGAAGGTTGGATCTGAGGAATCTCGTAGCAGAGAAAACCATAGCAGATCTGGAAATTCTGGTTTCTGGTCATACGCGTATGGCACTAGGCAATACGCGTATGAGATGGTCTGGTACGCGTATGGCACTAGGCAGTACGCGTATGGATGAGGAAGATGATGTTTTGAACGTGGTTTGGTCTCTGTTGGTACGCGTATGGGAAAGTGATACACGTAGCATACGCGTATGAGATGGGGTTACGCGTATGGGATTTGGTCAGGAGATGGGCCATACGCGTATGGGACTAGGCAATACGCGTATGGGTAGGATTGTGATTTTTCTGGGCTGTTGTTGTGCAGATTTTGGTTGTTCAGCTGAGTAATGTAATTTAGCTGATGTATGATATAGTAGGGATCGTTTCCCGTTGTTTTGAGCAGTGTAGGTATTAGTAGAGTGTGCTAATACTGTGATTATTAATTGGCATGACATGATATGATTTTGTGATAATATGCTGATGATGTATGATTGTATGCATAATGCTGTGAATGTATGTATAATGTGGAATGGACTGTTTTATGGCTTAGAGTGTGAGCATATGTCCATTGTGGATTGTTGTTGATGTTGTATGCTAGGTGATTTAGCGTGCATATTATGGCCTTTATGGTGGTAGCTAATTCCCATGGTGAGGAATTAGTGAGTGAGTATTGTGAATTGTTGTTGATGTTTGCATGCTAGGTGATTAGCGTGCATATCATGGCCCTTGGGGTGGTAGCTAATTCCCATTGTGAGGAATTAGTGAGTGAGTCACTAGGTCTCAAATGAGTGGGACTAGTGAGCTTGGTAGCCGTATCTGGATTTGATCGGTGAGGTTGAACTATATGTTCACGAATAGTCGGTACCACATGCATGGAGTCTCATTGCATAATGTATGTATGTATGGCGTATAATATGAATGGATGTATTCCAATATTATACGTGTTGTTTTGGTGATTGTGTTGAGCATGATTTTGGAGTTGATATTGCCGTTACTGATTGTGTGATCTGATTTGGGTGATTTAATGTGTTAATTTACTTAACATTACATGATAATTTATAATGCTTATTATATCGATTGAGGAACTCACCCTTACAACTATTTTTTAGGTAACGAGCAGTGATTGAGTAGAAGCTAGTGCTTGGAGTCTAGTGTAGTCTCCTTAGTGGGTCGTGCTCTGATAGATGTAACATCGGGATGGGATGTTTTACCTTGTTGAATAATTTTACATGTAATGTGTTACATGTTTTGCATGATTGAATTGGTCTCTATCCGCTGCGTATTATGCAAGTGTTTACTTTGTTTTAATAAAAGAGCATGACAGTTATTATGTGTGAAGTGATTGTGTGACACCCTTACTTGCATATCTACTCTGATATATGTGTGTTGTTTTAATTAAATATTTGGGGTATTTTAGAAGGGTGTTACATTAGTGGTATCAGAGCCTGGTCGGTCGAGTCGAGTCGTAATTATTCTGTTTCCCTGTACGGGATAGGTGTTGTGTAACCCTATCAGTACTTATTGTTTTAGCTTGTTGGGTTCTCAGAACAGAGATGGCTGGAAGAGGTAGAGACGATGCTACGATTGCTGAGGCTCTGGGTATGCTAGCTGGAGTACTTGGAGGGAATCCGAATGTTGTGGGAATGGGAGCTGCTCGTCAACTGAGTGAGTTCCAGAAGAACAATCCTCCAATGTTCAAGGGAGCATACGATCCAGATGGTGCTCGGAAGTGGTTGAAGGAGATCGAGAGGATCTTCCGAGTGACTGAGTGTGCCGATAACCAGAAGGTCAGGTTCGGTACGCATATGCTGTCAGAGGAAGCAGATGATTGGTGGGTTGCTACCCGCACTGAGTTGGAATCTGCTGGGAATGCTGAGATCACTTGGGTTGTGTTCAGAGAGAGATTCCTGAGGAAGTACTTTCCAGAGGATGTCAGAGGACAGAAAGAGATAGAGTTCTTAGAATTGAAGCAGGGCAACCGGTCTGTTACTGAGTATGCTGCTAAGTTCACAGAGCTGTCGAAGTATTACACTCCCTATGATGAGGCTACTGGGGAATTTTCAAAGTGTGTGAAGTTTGAGAACGGGTTACGTCCCGAGATCAAGCAGGCTATTGGGTATCAACGGATTAGAGTGTTTTCTAACTTGGTTGACTGTTGCAGGATTTTTGAACAAGATACCAAGGCCAGAGCGTAGAGCTATCAGCAAAGGGTTGATAGGAAAGGCAAGAATCAGAATGATCGTGGGAAACCGTATGTAGCTGGCAAAGGTTTCCAGAGACAGAGTGGGATGAAGAGGCCTAGTGGGGGAGACTCCAGTGCTCCTGCTAAGTGTTTCAGATGTGGTCAAGCTGGACATCGTATCCATGAGTGTACCAGTAATGAGAAGAAGTGCTTTAAGTGTGGAAAAGGTGGTCACTTGGCTGCAGAGTGCCGGTTGAAGACTGTGACTTGTTTCAACTGTGGAGAGGTGGGTCATATCAGTCCACAGTGTCCTAAGCCGAAGAGAGAGAACCAGTCGGGAGGCAAGGTCTTTGCTTTATCGGGTTCTGAGACTTCTGCAGATGATCGTTTGATCCGAGGTACGTGTTATATTAATGGCTTTCCTCTTGTAGCTATTATTGACACCGGTGCTACTCATTCCTTTATATCTTTGGATTGTGCTGTGAAACTTGAATTAGAGATATCTGAGATGTATGGAAGTATGGTGATTGATACTCCTGCGAAGGGTTCAGTCACTACTACTTCAGTTTGTTTAAATTGTCCTTTGAGTATTTTTGGTAGAGACTTTGGGGTGGACCTCGTGTGTCTTCCACTAGTGCAGATTGATGTTATCCTGGGTATGAACTGGTTGGTGTTTAACCGAGTCTATATCAACTGTTTTGATAAGACTGTGATCTTTCCTGAGATTGAGGAAGGAAAGAGTTTGTTTCTATCAGCAAGGCAGGTGAATGAGGCAGTAGCAGATGGGGCAGAGTTGTTTATGCTGTTAGCGACTTTGGAGGCTAAAGATAAACTGGTGATTTGCGATCTAGCCGTGGTGTGTGATTTTCTTGATGTGTTTCCTGAAGAAGTGAATGAATTGCCGCCAGAGCGTGAAGTTGAGTTTTCGATTGATTTGGTACCTGGTACTAGGCCGATATCGATGGCTCCGTACCGTATGTCTGCTGTTGAGTTAACTGAATTGAAGAGTCAGCTGGAAGATCTGTTGGATAAGAAATTTATTCGTCTGAGTGTGTCACCGTGGGGCGCACCAGTGTTATTGATTAAGAAGAAAGAAGGTACTATGAGGTTGTGTGTAGACTACAGGCAACTGAATAAAGTGACGATCAAGAATCGGTATCCTTTGCCGAGGATTGATGATTTGATGGATCAATTGGTTGGTGCGAGTGTGTTTAGCAAAATAGATTTGAGATCGGGATATTATCAGATACGTGTGAAAACTGAGGATATTCAGAAGACTGCTTTCAGAACAAGGTATGGACATTATGAGTATTCTGTAATGCCTTTTGGTGTGACTAATGCGCCTGGAGTATTTATGGAGTATATGAATAGGATTTTCCATCCGTACCTAGACAAGTTTGTTGTGGTGTTTATTGACGATATTTTGGTGTATTCGAAATCTGAAGAAGAGCATGCTGAACATTTGAGAGTGGTTTTAGGAGTTCTACGAGAAAAGAAGTTATTTGCTAAACTGTCTAAGTGTGAATTTTGGTTAGAAGAGGTTAGTTTTCTTGGTCATGTGATTTCAAGAGGTGGTGTTGTTGTTGATCCTTCTAAGATAGAAGCGGTATCTAAGTGGGAAGCTCCGAAGTCAGTTTCTGAGATAAGGAGTTTTCTTGGACTCGCAGGTTATTATAGGAAGTTCATTGAGGGATTTTCTAAGTTGGCGTTACCGTTGACGATGTTGACTAGAAAGGGGCAAGCGTTTGTTTGGGACTCAAAATGTGAAGAAGGTTTCCAAGAGTTAAAGAGGAGGTTAACTACTGCTCCTATTCTGATATTACCGAGTCCGTCAGAACTATTTGAGGTTTACTGTGATGCTTCATTGTTGGGTTTGGGTGGTGTGTTAATGCAGAATAAAAAGGTTGTAGCTTATGCTTCGAGACAACTGAAAGTTCATGAGAGGAACTATCCGACACACGATTTAGAGTTGGCAGCTGTGGTATTTGTTCTGAAGTTATGGAGGCATTACTTGTACGGGTCAAGATTTGAGGTTTTCAGTGACCATAAAAGTTTAAAGTATTTGTTTGATCAGAAAGAGCTGAATATGAGACAGAGGAGATGGTTAGAGTTTATGAAGGATTATGACTTTGGTTTGAATTACCATCCGGGTAAAGCAAACGTAGTGGCTGATGCATTGAGTCGGAAATCATTGCATATGTCTATGTTAATGGTTAAGGAATTGGATTTAATTGAGCAGTTTAGAGACTTGAGTTTGGTGTGTGAGAGTACTCACAATAGTGTTAAATTGGGAATGTTGAAGTTAACGAGTGGTATTCTGGATGAAATTAGAGAGGGTCAGAAATCTGATGTGCTTTTGGTTGATAAGTTGACTCTAGTGAATCAAGGTCGAGGTGGTGAATTCAGAGTTGATGAGAATGGTGTTTTGAAATTTGGTAATCGGGTGTGTATTCCGGATGTTACAGAGCTTAAGAAGAATATTCTTGAGGAAGGACATCGTAGTGGCTTGAGTATTCATCTTGGGGCTACGAAGATGTATCATGATTTGAAAAAGTTATTTTGGTGGCCGGGAATGAAAAGAGAAATTGCGAGTTTTGTTTATTCTTGTTTGACTTGTCAGAAGTCAAAGATTGAGCATCAGAAGCCGTCTGGGCTAATGCAACCGTTGGCTATTCCAGAGTGGAAGTGGGATAGTATCAGTATGGATTTTGTTTCTGGTTTACCGAGGACGATTAAGAATTTTGAAGCTATTTGGGTGATTGTTGACAGATTGACAAAATCGGCTCATTTCATTCCGATCAGAATGGATTATCCGTTAGAGAGATTAGCTGAGTTGTATATTGAGAAGATTGTAAGTTTGCATGGTATTCCGTCGAGTATTGTTTCGGACAGAGATCCTAGATTTACATCGAAGTTCTGGGAAGGTTTGTAGAGGGCTTTGGGAACTAAGCTGAGATTGAGTTCTGCATATCATCCGCAGACTGATGGTCAGACTGAGAAGACGATTCAGTCACTGGAGGATCTTTTGAGGGCTTGTGTTTTGGAAAAGGGAGGTGCTTGGGATTGTTATTTACCTTTGATTGAGTTTACCTAAAACAATAGTTTTCATTCGAGCATTGGTATGGCACCGTTTGAAGCTTTGTATGGTAGGAGATGTCGGACACCTTTATGTTGGTATGAGTCCGGTGAGAGTGCTGTGGTTGGACCGAAGATTGTTCAACAGACTACAGAAAAGATTAAGATGATTCAGGAGAAGATGAGGATTGCTCAGAGTCGTCAGAAGAGTTATCACGACAAGAGGAGGAAGTCACTTGAGTTTCAAGAGGGAGACCATGTGTTTCTTCGTGTTACTCCGATAACTGGGGTTGGTCGAGCTTTGAAGTCGAAGAAGTTGACACCTCGATTTATTGGTCCTTATCAGATTTTGGAGAGGATAGGGGAGGTAGCCTATCGTATCGCTTTACCACCGTCACTTGCGAATTTGCATGAGGTTTTTCATGTGTCTCAGTTGAGGAGGTATATTCCTGATCCGTCGCATGTAGTCCAAGTAGATGATGTACAGGTGAGAGATAACCTGACTGTTGAAACATCACCTATGAGGATCGAGGATCGAGAGTTGAAGCAGTTGCGGGGTAAAGAGATTGCTTTGGTAAAGGTAGCTTGGGGAGGACCATCAGGTGGCAATGTGACTTGGGAACTTGAGAGTCAGATGAAGGAGTCTTATCCTGAGTTGTTCGCTTGAGGTATGTTTTCGAGGACGAAAACTCTTTTAGTGGGGGAGAGTTGTAACACCCCGATAAAAATAAGATAATTATTTAAATTAAGTTAATAGTATATTTATTAATTTAATTAAATAATTGGATTATCATTGGAATATTATTGGGATTATTATTATTATTATTATTATTGGAATAAAAGTTGGAATTAGAAAAGGTCCCATTTGGTAAAAAGGGTTATTTCACGTGAAAAGGAAAAAGAGACAGAAAAGTGGAAAAGGACAAGGAGCAAGAGAACAAGGGTTGAAGAGAGGAAAAGCTTGAAGCTCAGAGATTTGCCGGATTAACTCAGGTAAGGGGGGTTTATCATCGTTTAATGGGTATTATGGGGTAACATGTAGTGGGTAGTGATAAACCATGGATTTGACTCTGATTAGAATGATGCATGATGAAATTGTGAACTTTTGGATGAACGAATTTTGGATTATAATTGAAGGGAATTCGTAAGAATTAGATGTAATAATGTTAGGATTTGTGAAATTGAATAGGATATGATTGTGTTAGATGATATGAACGAAGGTTGTGTAAGAATTGGACTGTGGAAGGTTGGATCTGAGGAATCTCGTAGCAGAGAAAACCATAGCAGATCTGGAAATTCTGGTTTCTGGTCATACGCGTATGGCACTAGGCAATACGCGTATGAGATGGTCTGGTACGCGTATGGCACTAGGCAGTACGCGTATGGATGAGGAAGATGATGTTTTGAACGTGGTTTGGTCTCTGTTGGAACGCGTATGGGGAAGTGATACGCGTAGCATACGCGTATGAGATGGGGTTACGCGTATGGGATTTGGTCAGGAGATGGGCCATACGCGTATGGGACTAGGCAATACGCGTATGGGCAGGATTGTGATTTTTCTGGGCTGTTGTTGTGCAGTTTTTGGTTGTTCAGCTGAGTAATGTAATTTAGCTGATGTATGATATAGTAGGGATCGTTTCCCGTTGTTTTGAGCAGTGTAGGTATTAGTAGAGTGTGCTAATACTGTGATTATTAATTGGCATGACATGATATGATTTTGTGATAATAAGCTGATGATGTATGATTGTATGCATAATGCTGTGAATGTATGTATTATGTGGAATGGACTGTTTTATGGCTTAGAGTGTGAGCATATGTCCATTGTGGATTGTTGTTGATGTTGTATGCTAGGTGATTTAGCGTGCATATTATGGCCTTTATGGTGGTAGCTAATTCCCATGGTGAGGAATTAGTGAGTGAGTATTGTGAATTGTTGTTGATGTTTGCATGCTAGGTGATTAGCGTGCATATCATGGCCCTTGGGGTGGTAGCTAATTCCCATGGTGAGGAATTAGTGAGTGAGTCACTAGGTCTCAAATGAGTGGGACTAGTGAGCTTGGTAGCCGTATCTGGATTTGATCGGTGAGGTTGAACTATATGTTCACGAATAGTCGGTACCGCATGCATGGAGTTTCATTGCATAATATATGTATGTATGGCGTATAATATGAATGGATGTATTCCAATATTATACGTGTTGTTTTGGTGATTGTGTTGAGCATGATTTTGGAGTTGATATTGCCGTTACTGATTGTGTGATCTGATTTGGGTGATTTAATGTGTTAATTTACTTAACATTACATGATAATTTATAATGCTTATTATATCGATTGAGGAACTCACCCTTATAACTATTTTTCAGGTAACGAGCAGTGATTGAGTAGAAGCTAGTGCTTGGAGTCTAGTGTAGTCTCCTTAGTGGGTCGTGCTCTGATAGATGTAACATCGGGATGGGATGTTTTACCTTGTTGAATAATTTTATATGTAATGTGTTACATGTTTTGCATGATTGAATTGGTCTCTATCCGCTGCGTATTATGCAAGTGTTTACTTTGTTTTAATAAAAGAGCATGACAGTTATTATGTGTGAAGTGATTGTGTGTCACCCTTACTTGCATATCTACTCTGATATATGTGTGTTGTTTTAATTAAATATTTGGGGTATTTTAGAAGGGTGTTACAACCTCCGCCTTCTTACTAACAATCAATTCTTTCTTACTCTTTGGGACAACTGGTCCAAAAACTCAACCACAACGGGTCACCTTCGTAACATCTGCAATACTCACTACTGAACTGGTTGTAGGTAATGGGACCTTTTGACCTTTCTCAATCATTGTAGTATTGTATTGATACGGTACAACTTTATTAGATTCATACGGGACTGAGCCCGCCAACCGTATTACCAACGGCGAAACTGATCTATTGCTGACGTTCTTGCTGCTATCATATTGCATCACCAACTGCTCTGGTTGCTTGAAAACGGGAACAATGACATTAACATCGTCATCTTCATGACGAGATTGACAAATCTGGATCATGCCTTCATCCATCCGGACATCGAAAACTTTGAATTCACCTGGACAGCCGTCCACCATGTTCACTGAAGAATTCCCATGAGCGGGCAAAGGATTAGCTTTCACATTAGGTGTGCGGTCTTCAAAAGACACCATGCCACTCTTCATAAGCTTTTGCACCTCATACTTTAGCGGATAACAATTCTCAATATCGTGCCCAGGTGCACCATGGTGAAAAGCACAACAAAGTTCAGGTTTATACCACCATGGAAGTGGTTCTCGGATCTGTTGTGGATTCCTCGGTTGAATCAAATTCTTGAGGACTAAAGATGGGTCCAGTTCTGCGTATGACATAGGAATCGGGTCGAAAGAGACCTTCTTCCTTTCAAAGTTCTGTTGCTGGTGATGATTGTTGTTGGAATTTTTGTTGTTGTAGGTGTTTGTTCTTTTTTGCGGTTGTTGTTGTTGACGTTGATTTTGATACTGATGTTGTTGTTGTTGTTGAATTGGTATTGTTGACTGATTTGAAAACACTGGAATAATAGAAGATACTTGATGATGATGGTGTTGACGGGGTGGTAAATTCCTTCTTGCTTGAGGCCTCCTCTACCTCTCACTGCTTACTGCATTTGTTTCATTTTCCTTCCTCTTGCTAAAATTGCTCCCATACTTCTTACTAGTTGATGCCTCTTCTCTCGACAATCTTCCTTCACGGACCCCTTCTTCAAGTCTCATCCCCATATTTACCATTTCGGTAAAATCACTAGGGGAACTGGCAATCATACATTCATAGTAAAATGAACTCAAGGTTTTGAGAAAGATTTCCGTCATCTCCTTCTCCTCCAAAGGAGGAGTAATCTGGGCAGCTAACTCCCTCCAACGTTCGGCGTACTCTTTGAACGTCTCTTTGTCCTTCTGAGACATGGACCTCATCTGGTCCCTATCTGGCACCATATCCACATTTTACTTGTACTGTTTCACGAAAGCCTCCCCTATCTAACCCCATATACCAACGGAGCACAACACTTGTCAGGCTATCCTGGAAATAGTGAATCAGTAACTGTTAATTATCTGTCTGGGTTGACATTTTGCGGGCATACATCATAAGATGACTGAGTGGACAAGAGTTTCCCTTATACTTCTCAAAGTCAGACACTTTGAATTTGACTAGGATTTTCACGTTGGGCACTAAGCACAGTTCAACAACACTCTTCCCAAACAGATCTTTGCCTCTCAATGCTTTCAGTTTCTTGCGCAACTCAAGGAATTGATCCTTCATATCATCCATCTTCTCATAAACGTTTGGGCCCTCAGACGTCTCGGAATGATAGATGATGTCCTCTACACGCGGAAAATTGTGCACAACGGGAGGTGGCACAGACATGATCGGGCTAGATGCCGGCATGGAAGCAAAAGTGGGAGCGAAACCCTCTGGCACAAAATTGGGAGGCTTTCCCCAAGGGAATCCAGTAGGAAGATTCGGAGCAAAGTGGGCGGTGGCATTAGGCACAGTAGAGGTAACCATTTTAGAGGTGACAATCCTCGCGGGAGGAGTTGCAGGAGTTGGAGAAGCTTGGCTCTAGGAAGCAAGAATTGACTCCATCATGGCAGTCAGTCGGGCAATCTCCTCTTTCAAATCTCAGTTCTCTTGCTCAAGGTGTTCCATGATCTTTGAATGATTGGCTCGAGTGTTGTACCGGTGAGTCAACTTGGCTAAAGCACAGAAGAACACCAATCAGACACCTGGAAAAAACCTGTTTATGCAAATGATGCATGAAATTCAATGCTTGATTATTTTTATTTCCCAAGGAACTTACTATATCATTTGCAAATATATAAAAAAATTGAAATGGAAATTGCAATAACCAAAAATCTCTTTTTATTTATATAAATTGGAAGGATTACACTGAGTACAATTTCAGAAACCAAAATAAAAGATACAAGAGGAGAGGAGACTAGTCATCCTAAGGATCCCTAACAACAGTGTCAAAAGATCTGGCTGAAGGCGCGTACTTCCTTCGAATGCGATGAATCTCGGTCTCAAAAGAAGCCTTCATCTGATTCTTCTCGAGGACAAGTTGGTCAACAATCCTCTTCCAAGAAACAGAAGGTTGAGGCATGCTAGAAGATGAAACCTCTGGCTCCCTCTGTCTCTTTGTCACTCGGTCTTCAAGTAGCTCAATCAGTGCGTCTTTATCCTTAGACTCTAATAGCAACTCTTCATGCTTCTTGCTCAAAGCATGGAAACGCTCTTCCCACATATTCTTCTCTTGCTTCATATTGGTGAGCGCGTCTTCCAACTCCTCTACATCTTGGTTAGGGAGAGTTAATGGCTCTACCTCAACCATAGACATATGTCTCTCACAAGGATAAGGCATCTCCAATTCCAAAGCTCTCTTCTTCACCCAAAGAGTGTAAGCTTCCAAAGTTACACTATTGCACGGACCAAGCTCGGATCTTCCTTTCCTATGCACATTATGCCAAGCATGCACAATCTTCTGCTTCAAATGTTGGGGATCTTTACCCTCTTGATAGAAAAGACCTTCTAACAACATGTTATTAGGCTTGTCTCTCAAGGGGAACCCAAGTTGACAACGAGCCAAAGCAGGGTTGTAGTTAATTCCTCCTTGTGTACTAATGAGAGGCACATTAGAGAATTCTCCACAACTATCAATAATCTCTATACTGCTTAAAGATGGGTCATATCAAACCATATCATCATTAGTGAGAGACATAAGTCTCTGAGACCACCTTAGACATTGTTTGTTCTCCACAAAAGCAGGCGTCTGAGGCAAGTGCAAAATAAACCACTTGTACAGAAGAGGAATGCAATAGACGATAGTTCCACCACCCTTAGAATTCCTTAGATGCAAAGAGAAATACATATCACCCAACAAAGTAGGCACAAGATTCCCAATCAAGAAAAGTCTAATGGCGTTAACATCAACAAAACCGTCAATGTTAGGGAACAAAGCTAATCCATAGATGAGAAACATAAAGATAGCTTCAAAAGCATCCACACTACCAGCTTGAGCAAAGGAAGTAGCTTCCTTGATGAGGAAATCAGATGGCAACCCAAACAATCCTCCTTTCTTCACCCAATGAGCCTCTATCTCAGACTTCTTCAAGTGAAGAGCTTCAGCAATAATACTAGATTGGGGAATCTCCTCCAATCCACTAAAAGGCACTCTACTAGAAACAGGTATCCCCAAAAGATGAGAATACTCCTCTAAGGTAGGCACAAGCTGAAAATCTGGGAAAGTGAAACAATGGTAGAGAGGATCATAGAACTGCACCAATACACTCAACAATCCTTCAACTACATCAGCAGACAAGATGGACAGAAGCATCCCGTGATGTTGTTTGAAGTCCAAGGGATCTAATACAAAAGATGCTAGCTTCCTTAACTCTTTCAAATCTGGACATCTGAAACTATAAGTCTTAGTGTTCCTTCGTCCACAATCCATGGTCTGAAAATATTTGCAAATGACACCTTAGTTCCTTAAAAAATTGTGTGATGAATGTTATGATGCGCATGAAATGCATGAATGCAACAATCACAAGTAAGGGATCACACACAAGGCAAACAAAGGTCAACAGATGAATCAAGTCATTGCCAAGATCAATCATCCATTTTGGTGGATTATGGTTTACACCTTATGAACACCCAAGTTCCATTGATATTGACAAGACTTGATTGGATCAACCAAGAATCAAGGGTTTGTTGCAAGTCACGAGCATGGAGTCTGAGTAAGAACCATCCCAAAGGAGTGAACTAAGGATAAAACCTGTAGATCATGTTCTAAAAAGTTCCTAGAGTCTCAATTCCATCTATCGGATATTACAGGTTAAGATGACTGACTCATCGACCCATAATATTCTCAAGAGAAACTCGTCTGAGTGTAGTATCGCGTAACAACTGTTATCAAGTCTACACTTGAACAGTTTCCGCACTACGTCCTAAATAGGCAAAGATGGGTTAGGTGTTCTAAGGTCCTCAGCTTCTTAGACCCAATTAGAAATAGTAATGCCTAACCATAAATACTTGTGTGACATTTCCAAATCCAAAGGAGTCTCCACTGAGCAGATGGATCTCAAGCCAACTTGTTAAGGACTACTCCATACAAGTCGAACATGACTATACTATCCTCCTATCTTAATTGCACTCAAGTTCGGGTTAGAACTTATCTCACCTCTCAGAGATCACCAAGCACAACAAGCAAATTATATCACACATACATACAAACATCACATATATACAAATATATTCACACAAAAAGTAGGCTAAACCCACTGGAGACTACTCCCCAGTAGAGTCGCCACTTAATTTCTGTAGCGAGAAATTCATGATCATTAAGCTATTGACAAGCTAAAGATCAATTAACAAGAGTCACCGCCGCGCTTTTATCATTTCCAACGGGAAAAAGGAAAAAGTACGAACAAAACCCAAATAGTAAGAAGTTTTCAAATAAAAACTAATAAAAGTCAGAGATCACAGGTAAGGGGGTTGGTTACACAGAGGGAAGGTGTTAGCACCCAAAGTGTCCTAGGTACTCCTAGGGAGCCTTTTTTGTATGCATATGTACTTGGTATAAAGTGATGTTTACAAACAAATAGAATGAGAGGATGAGAAAAGAATTGATTAATTATATTTTTGTGTTTGACAAGACCTTCGGTCTTGTGCCTACGTACCAACATAAAAATGAGGGATCAAAACCTCGTAGTTCGTGATAGAAATTTTAAAATGAGTTGGTCAGTTTTAACAAAAAATTAAATTTGAAAGGCACAAATGCCTAAAATGATTTGAATGAGTTAGTTCTTTTTGGCTTTTTGAAAGTTTCAAGTCAAGTATAGTTAAGTTTATTTACAAATTTGATTTAAGAAAATGAGTTTGAAAATGCAATGGCATAAGGCCAAAGTTTCTACCTTTTTGTAAAAGTGGTCTAAGTTTAGAACAAAAGTAGTTCACACAAAGAAGTTTCTGAAAATGGAGGGAGAGATTTTGAAATTAAAGAATTGGGGAGAAGATGAAGAGATTACCCTATGCACAAGAATTTAAAAGTTTAAAGTTGAAAAGATCTGACCAAATGGGAGCAATCCAATAGACAAGTATGTCAATAGAAACCCAGAATTCCCTTGGACTTTTTAGAATCAAGCAACACACAAATGGGAGCAATCCAATAGACAAGTATGTCAATAGAAACCCAGAATTCCCTTGGACTTTTTAGAATCAAGCAACACACAAATGCACAATTATATCAATCTTGAAGAGCAAAAACATCAATTAAAGATGGCCTCTTCCAATCTTATCCACTTCATGATCTTCTTCAAAATGGCCTATGTAGCAGATGAAATCCACAAATCACAGGTTCAAAATAACAGCTTAACAAGGATCAATATTGTAGATGAATATAGAGAGATCTTAAATGATGTATCAGATGAATTCAGACTTGCAAGTTCTTGGTCTTTCAACAAATTGGCATTGGCCAAGTCCATTAGCAAAGGAGTGTTGCCTAAGTTCTAAGTCCAATTGGGGAGATTAAAACAACAGTTCATTCAAATTGTCTTTTAGGGTTTTTGTTTTTATTATGTACATTAATGGTCAAAGACCAATCAAACAAACAAAACAACAAAGTATATCATACAATATGGTCCAAGTGGACAAAGTGAAAATTGCATAAACAAACAATTAGAATGATATGTACAATGACAAATGATAATAGAGCAATAAAAATAAATTGCATTCAAAGTAAAAGCTTGAAAGTAAAAGTCAATGGTTAGTATGTTAGTAGTTAGTTTTGTTTGCTTTTGATGTTAAGACATTCTTTGGAGAACACTCAACCCACTTGCCAAAAGTATGTATCCTTGAACCAAAACATCTTCCAAAGGAAGGAAAGAATGCCAAGTTTCCACACAATACCATGGAAGAGGGGAGACTTACAATCTCACTAACTAGATGCGTATGCCTTTTGTGTCACAAATTTAGCGCTATGTTAAGCAATCGTAATTGGACTTATGTAGAAGTCACAATTATATGAGGTCGGGCAATAGACTTTTGGTGTTAATGCATGTTGGATACATAGTATTAAGAACTATGCTCATTAAACATACCACACAAAAAAAATATGCAAAGGTGTGACCTAATCTCATCCATACACATGTTAATCTTTCAATCAACTAGCATTAGGACTTTTGAGATGTCATTGGCCAATTGAAATGAATGGATGAAGAAGGGGAATTAGATGAAGAGGGAAAGGGATGAATGAGATCACAAATTTGTCAAAGGAGGACTTTTACCAAATTAATATTATTCATTCATTTTGGGAGATGGAATGTACATTCCATCAATCCCCTAAATCCAATAATATTAACTTGACAAAGTTAAATCAACCTTGACCAAGGCCCAAACAACAAATGAGAAACTCAAATAAGTCAATCCAAATGGTCAACACAATTAAAATGGCATTTATTCAATTAAAAATATTAAAATAATGCATTAAATTCAAATATGTTTTGTCCAAATTCTAAAATCACATGAAAACACCAAATCAATGGCCATGTGATTTATCATAGGTCAAACAAGGTCAAAGGACCTTGGATAAAAAATTTCATAATTTTTGGACACTTAAAAATATTTTTAAACAATTAAAAACAAATGAAAAAATCAATTAATTCATGAAAAATATTAATAATGATCCAAAAATGATTTTAATTCAGAATATGAAAGAGAAAAATATTTGAATTTTTTTGGTGAAAATCCCATATTTTTGGGATCAATATTGAATTTAATATGAATTATTGAAGAAAATGGAATAAAAAGGAAAATCAGAAATTGCAAAAATACGTGGACCATCAGATCTCCCTCATTAATTGAGGTGGCAGATCTGATGATCCACAGCGCGCGTTCCACCAATGCACTAGTCAACTGCGTGGCAAATTTGTTAATCAAAAGGAACGGCTGAGATTATAACGTGGAGCAAGGATCACACGGTCTAGACCTTAAACACATCATCACCGGAGCCAGAGCTCTGGTTGTCTTCTCCGACGAGCTTCGTCGGACTGGTCATCATCAACCATCACCAAAATTTCAAACAAGGACATGATTTGAAAGAGAAAACATCACTGAGCACGAATATCACCTCCATTTCTTCCAATTCCAAATATATTGAGAGATATGTGGAATTGGAAAATAAGGTTCATGATCTGAGTTGCTTCGATTCAGCATCAAAACAACTCAAACACCTTGCCTACATTGGTAGGACTTCAGCCAACACAATAATCAAGAGAATTGAGCAAGAAACAAGGAGAATCGAAGAGATCAAGTTTTCTGCAAAATACCTTCAATGGAGGTCTGAGCTTGCTAGATCTTGATCTGAATCATGCTTTGCTTCACTCCAATTGCTTGCAGAAGAGGAATGGAATGGCTTAGAATCAAAGGACTCCTGGAGAATTGAATTCCAAAATAGTGGAGATTCAAGCTCAAAATCAAAACAATTTCTCAGGTTTATCCTCTTGGTATGAAGGGTTTTCTGTGGGGAATCAAAACCTACGCAGTCTGTCCTGATTATGAGAAATTGAGCTTCAATGTATAGAGAATTCAAGTGTTCATTGCACACTCCATTCAAGTTTCCAAAATTGGCAAAGTGATGTAAGCAGCTGCATGGGCGCGCATAGTCCCATCAAATGATTGCTATAAGTCCAAATTTGAAGTTTAAATATGTTGAAGCAAGCTTGGAATGCAAGGCAATTAAATATTGATTCTTGATGTTGGATCCATGACACATGATACCAGCCTGTTTAAGCCATGCGTAACCTATGCATTTCTCATCCAAAATGCATGAATTTTAGCTCTTTGGGAAGCTGAGATCAAGAGGAACAAGCTTTATGTTGAACACTTTTTCATTTGGAGCTTGTAACTTGGAGATATTTGAGGTGGAAGTTTGGAAAATTTTGACATATTGAAAATTTTCTAAGTGTCAAGCCATATGTCTCAATATTCCATCTTGCTTAACTTTTTATGGGAGCTTCAAATGAGAAAAACGTCTTCATAAAAGTTGTAGCCATCTCAAATACCTTCACAATGGTCACTAATTTCATGTCATTTGGATTTGAAATTATAGAGTTATGCATTTTTGAAGTTTGGCAAAATCACTTGATCAATGGTATAGGTCAAAAGTGACCTATAGTGTAGCCTCATATCACATGTGCACAGAAGTTTAATTAGCTCTCACTCCAAACATAAAAGTTGAAGTAGACGCATTGAATTTTATTTTTCAACTTGGAAATCTTTCATCTCATAAAAATTGAGCAAGTTATGGCCTTGGGATGTTGACTTTCAAATTAGGGTTTAGACAAAATGACCTATAATGTTTCAACATAGAAAATGATTTTCCAAGCAAAACTATCTCTAAGTATCAACATGAAAGTTGTTTATAATGTCATTTATAGTAAGTTTTATCTTGGAATCATTTTCATATGGTGAAAATTGTAGGAGATAGGGTTTAGGGAGACCTAGTTTTGATCAGATGAGTTCATCTGACCAACCACCATCAACCAACTTGATAACTTACAATTCTATTGACTTTCTTGGCTCATGGTAGGTCATATATGCATAAGATGATGAATTTTGATGTGTCCCTTGAGAAATTTGATCAATTGGTGAGATAGCTTGTTGGAGAAGTTACTCAAGATACCCAGTCAAACTAGGGTTTCCAAGGCAAATCACCCTCAAACTCTTGAAGTAAACTTGATCAATATAACATGTAGAAGAAATTAGGACTCATATATGATTCTCATAACCACTCTTGAATCAATTCATGATTGTGCTCTTTGTTCATGAGGGTCTCAAACCCTAGATGTGATCAATGAATCAAGGAAATCATGTCCCTTACCTACAAAAGAGCTAGACAACTACAAAGACATATTTTTGGTATTTTGGTTAGTAAAATGATAAAATACAAGTATGATATAATCATAAAGTGCTTGGTTATCTCTCCCAAAACAAACCCAATGAAAAGGGGTAAGGAGGATGCCAAGGTATGATCCCAATGCTAATGCTTGTGATGAAATGCATGAGGGATCTTAGGGTCAAAATTGGGTTATTACAGACTATTTTTGCTGATCTTTGTATTATCATGTGGCCTCTGATTTGTCCTGGCAGATTGTTGAATCCCAACAAATCCCCACATAGATGTTTGTGGGTGAAATCCCCAATAGATCGTCCAGTTCTCCCCACTCAAAGTTTTTACCTCTAGATGTGACTTGAAACCCCAGAGGAGTTCCATCTTCTGATAGAAGATTTCTTCCGTCATGCAGTATTTGGTTCTGAGCAGTATTGATGTTGTCCCCTGCAGAGTTGTCTCCCATTTAATATGGTGTTGACTTAAAATCCCTTGCAGTAGTGACTTGTTGCTTTAAAGAGTACATATCCCTCAGATCATATATGGATCCTCAGCAGATCTCCCTTTATCCTCAGCATTTTGGGTCGGACGCATGTTCTCCATGTCTTTCCCCATCTGGAGTTGGATTTTAATTTAGATTGATATATCTTCTACCTCCCTTGAGCTACGATTATGCGCCATCCCCGGGATTTGAATTTATTTTGAGTTAGGATTTATATCCCCAATGATTTATTTTCATCCCTAGCAGGTTCTCCAGTTGGTGTTCCCATATTGTTGAGATTAGTCGAGTATCTAGTAGTGATAACTCAGATCATTGTTTGTATCCTTTGTGGTCGTTTTGTCAGCATACTCATATACATATTCATGCATATACATACATAAACATAACATCAGATATTTCATTGTGCATTATTATCATATTGATCCATTTTCTCTGATCTCCTATGTTGGTGATATCATTTCCCCATGCAGATTTGGTGTGTTTGTCCTCCTTTCAGTTGTAGAGTGTCAGCCCCTTAAGCAGAAAAAGTTTACCCTTTCTTCTTCCCCACTGAGTTGTTTCCTCGTGGATGATTATTATTTATGTTTCATCCCTAGTTCATTATTTGGATGGAACCACTCCCCTTGAGTTATATCCTCATTGGGTTGAGTCTTGTTTGATTGTTTCTTTCTAGTTCTTACCTAGATAGATCTTTTGGCCCCCAAGAGTATATTATCTAGTAATAGGTAATATCCTTCTTGATAATTGAGTACTTTCCATATGATCATTTACCCAGTAACTGGTAAAAGGTAATTTACTTCTTTAATTTTCTCCAGCGAATTCATTTTTTTCGTTTCTCCAGCAAGTTTATCCTAGATATGTTCATCTTAACTGATGATGGATATTCTTCCTGTTTGGTATTCTACCCAGTAAAAGGGTAGTTGTAATTCCTTCTTTCCCCAGAGAGTTTATCCTTGATATGTTCATTTCAACCAGTGACGGATATTCTCTACTTTTGGTATTCTACCCAGTAATTGATAGTTGTAATTCCTATTTGCGGTATTCTACCTGTCATACCCCGATTTTGGTCCTGAATTTTTTCCGTTTTTTTTTTGGCACTTGGCCTAAAGTTCATTTGCATACATTCATGACCAAAGGCAACCATCCATTCCCAAATCCTTAATCATGTATCCATAATCATTTCATCATTTCAGAATTAATTCTAGGAGTAGCGAACTAAGTTCAGTTTGATTTTGATCCAAAATTGACATTAGAAATTCAAATTGATTTTGAGGATTAGATTAATTTTGTGAAATTATTTCAATACTTTTTGTCAATTTAATTTTAGAAGTTTCGATAAATTAGCCATGGTTGTATTATTTGTTGGTAGGCCATTTAACCACTTTTTTATCATAAAAAAATTCTGCATGAGTTTACAAATTTCAGCCCATATCCAAATTCCTTGAACCCACAATTAAATCCATTTTTTCCAATCCAATAACCCAACTCTATTTTCAAATCCATTTTTTTTCAAACTATATCCAAAATCCATATCCATTTTCATCATCCATTTGGATCCAATTTAAACCATTTCATATCCAAAATCCATTCAATCATAACAATTAACCAATTAACCCAAAGTTCATTAACCCAAAACAATTATCCAACAAAAACAAATCCCAATTCCGATCCCATAAGAATTCCATAACATCAACATCATGTCTAAACCAATAGCATCCACAGTCATCAAACATACATGTTGTACAAAGCATAACAGCAGCAAACAAACCAAGCAAAATTATGCTAATGTCTACACTAAACTGATAATCTAAGCTATGCCTCTGAATTGGTGGTCCAAGGAACCTACAAGCAGTCAACAACAAAGTTCAAGCACTACTAAATTTTCTTTTGTTCAAGACGAAGAAGAAACAATGTATTTCAAGAATTTTTGGCCAAGTTTCCTGCCAAATGCAATGCCGCTGCAAGCATCAGTGGCATTTTCCCTCACTTGTGCTTTATATGTCTACTCCATTTGGCAAATGAGAATGGATTGAAACTTCAGCGCTTTCCCAATTTGGATAATCTTTCAATATTTCCTTCCATAGGATGTTGAGCCTGAACTCTTAAGTGGAACTGTCTAGGCTTGGTCACTACAACAGACACCACGGTGACCCTGCAAAAATACCTAAAACAGTCAACACCATAACAGATTAAAACAAAAGAGTTGAAGTCCATTAAGACCATCACAGTACGGCTGCCAACAAAAAGCCAATAGCCTCATCTGAACCAAAACCATCCACCTCCTAATTCTTTAAAAAGGGATAAAAAGGTGCGGTTTGTTGACGTAGACCAAAGCCAGAAACATCCTTCCCCGGTGAAGACGAATCTTTCTATTCCTACACCTGCCTTCAATGATGTGTGTGAAGAGTACTTCCATTCTGCCAAAGAACACACAGGTGACAACACAGTGAATCAGCAAAAAAATATTGATTACATGGGACAATTTGACAATGGAGGATCAACAAGCAGAAGAAGCAAATCAAAAAAAATTGAATGGTTCTGAAGGCTGGGTAGATCCCAAAATCATTTCTAGTAGTACTAGAAAGAAATCCAAAAAGAAAATATCACAGTGTATTCCGTAAAAAAAAGAAAAGCCACAAATGACTCAGAGGAGGATTACCTTTTGTTTTAAGTGATGGGTCGTTTGAATCAGCCTTGAAGAAGCTTTAGCTCTCACAGTAGAAAGTCTTTGAAGCTTGCACTGTCGGCGATCTCTTGTGGGCAACCATTTGTTCCAATGACATCACAACAATTTGGACATGTTATTCTTTCGTCTAATGTCGGGATGCCTGTTATTCAGGGTCAGCAATTGCAGTATTCTCAACAAATGCAACAGTTGCCTCCAAGACAAATTCAGCCCGGCCATCCCGTTTCTTCACCACAGGGTATACCTATGCCATATATTCAAACAAACAGGCCTTTGACATCTGTACCACAACATGCACAGCAAGTTGTTCCCCACCTAAACAATCATATGCCTGGTTTGGTTGTTTCAGGAGCACCTCCTCAATCTTCATATACTTTCACACCATCTTATGGCCAACAGCAAGACGATGCTAATGCGTTGCCCCAATACCACCATCCACCTTAAATGCTTGCATCTCCTGCTGGTCAACCTTGGCTGTCCTCAGTACCTCAGAGTGCTGCAGCGGTTACATCAGTACAGCAGGCTGGAGCTCAATCATCTGGTACTGCGTCAAGTGATACTGCAGCTAATACCACTAACCCGAATTCTGCATCTGATTGGGCAGAGCATGCTGCTGGTGATGGGAGAAGATACTACTACAACAAGACTACAAGGCAATCTAGTTGGAAAAAACCTTTGGAGTTGATGTCACCTCTTGAGAGGGCTGATGCATCAACTTTCTGGAAAGAGTTCACTGCTTCAGATGGAGGAAAGTATTACTTCAATAAGATTACTCAGCAATCAACGTGGACAATACCAGAAGAACTCAAGTTGGCTCGTGAGCAAGCACAAAAAACTATTAGCCAGGGAATGGTGTCAAATGCAAGTGATACATCCAATGTTACTGCTGCTATCGCGGTTTTCACAATCCTAGTTCTTCTCCTGCTTCGGTTTTTTAAGCGCAGCAAGCCTAACACCATTATGTTGACAGGACTCAGTGGGAGAGGCAAAATCAAACCAAAGCTCACCAATTTGACTGCAGTAAAAAAAAGTAGGGTTAATTACCAAGCGTTAAAATTTCAGAAAAAATCCCAAATTGGTATTGAGACGAAGTTAGGACGAAAAGTGTGTAGCTAAATTTACCGTTTCCAGATTGTAGCATCAAACAGGACAACCCAATTCTGAGCACAAAAAGCACTTCTGGAAACTTTCTCTATTGAATCTCTAGGTACCAAATCAAAACCCTAACGGCAGGGATAAATAGGAAGAGAGAGCGAATCAGTAAAGAAAATTCGAGAGGCGGAAGTGAAAAATTTCAAACAGGAAACCCTAATCCCAAAAAAAAATCAAAAGGAACTCAGTGTTAGAAGAGGCGAAGGGAGAAGGGTTCGGTCGTTACCTGAGCTACCGATTCACCACAAAGGTGAGCTTTCTTTCAAACTTTCACGCGATTGGGAGAGAGACGAGTTTGTGAGAGGGGTTTTGGTGTGAGGATGAGAGAAACGTGCGGTTGAGAGTGTGAGAGAGATTCGTGAGAGCAAGAGAGAGGTTCGTTCTGAGAAATGTGATGTTGAGAGCGTGAGAGAGAAGTGAGGTTGAGGGCGATTCTGTTACACTATTCCTTTTTTTTTCTTTTAATTTATTTTAAACAGAATAAACCATTAAAAACACGTTTAAAATTCCTAGGTCTTAGTTAATAATTGTTTTTTATATTTTCAATTTATACCCCATTGAAAAACCCAACAGCCAAGCGGCTGGGTTTAATTTTCTTTTTTTTCTTGGTAGTCCAATAGACTGTTTTTTATATTAGTTTTTATTTTAATTCTAATTTTTAATCTATCTTGGTTTATTTATCCAAATTAGCACTAAAATGATAACTAATCATAAGTGGTCTAGTGGAGAGAGGGTAGTTTCTAGGTCTTTAGTGGAGTGGGTTTGATACCTACATGTAGCATTTTATTTCTGTTAGCATTTTTTTAATGTTTATGTTTTTATTATACTCATAGTTTCATTATTGTTTAATAACAAGAATTTTCTTTCTTTTAATTTCATCATCCATTCAAAACCATTTTAAACTATTAAAATCACATTTTTCTCGATTCAATGTCGTGCCCATTTTCATACCCTTGTAAGTCGATTGCTTTTAAGCATCGCCATCAACCTCACATAGCTTACTCTTGGGCTTTCTTACAATGAGTCGGTTCTCTTGCACTTACACTCATACTTTGCATTATTTGTTGTTTGGGCCCGATTTAATTATTTCATGATTTTGAATCCCCATTTGACAAAATGTACCCGACTCCTCCGATGTGTAATAATCTTGTACTATTTCATTTCTTTATTTGTTTGACTATTTAGTTAGATACTAACACAAGAATAAAATCAACCATTTCCAAAAAAATACAAAAATGTGACTCGATCCAACGTCGAGTATTTTCTCAATAAACAAACCAATCCATTTCTCCCTCCCATTCTATTCCATTTCCTTCAAACTTTCACCAAACGCTTGATTCAACGTCAAGCCATTTTTTCTAATAAAAAACTCAAAAAATATTAATTTATAGTTAAGACTTTTTCAATAAGATGGAAGTGGAACATGGTGTATACCGCGCACTCCTGAGACTAGGATTCGAGATGTATATCTCGCCAATCCTAGTTCTCGCCATCATCCAAACATATCCACTTTGTTTTTCCTCAAGCACTCATCCAAATTTCTCTTAAACGTCCATCAATACTTGATCTAGGGTCAAGTCATTTTCACAACAAAACTCAAAATACATAATTCTTATTTAACACTTTTTCAATAAATGTGGAAATGGAACATGGTGTATACCGTGCACTCCTGAGATTAAGATTCGAGACGTATGCCTCACCTATCTTAGTTCTCGCCATCATTTAAAATTGTCAATGTGGTTTCGTCAAACCCTTTCTCAATCAAATCTAAAATACCTAAATCTTATTTAACATTTTTTCAATAAAGGTGGAAATGGAACATGGTGTATACCATGCACTCCTGAGATTAAGATTCGAGACGTATGCCTCGCCAATCTTAACTCTCGCCATCGTCTAAAACTGTCAATGCGGTTTCTTCAAACCCTTTCTCAATAAAATCTAAAATACCTAAATCTTATTTAACACTTTTTCAATAAAGGTGGAAATGGAACATGGTGTATACCACGCACTCCTGAGATTAAGATTCGAGACGTATGCCTCGCCAATCTTAACTCTCGCCATCGTCTAAAACTGTCAATGCGGTTTCTTCAAACCCTTTCTCAATTAAATTCCAAAATACTTAATTCCTATCTTAAACTCTTTCAATAAAGATGGAAACGGAACATGGTGTATACCGTGCACTCCTAAGGCTAGGATTCGAGATGTATATCTCGCTCATCCAAGTTCTCGCCATCACTCAAAATACATCAAACCAATCAAACTCTTTTTCTCGCCGCCGTGCGACTAATCAAAAACCTTTTTCATAAATGAAAGGTATCTTGTCTTAAGTGATACAAAACAATGTTTCGGTCACGATTGTTGAGTAGAGATAAATGACGCTTTTCCGAATGTAGATTTATAAATCCGTTCGATGTGTGTTATGCATCCACTCCTCATCTGTTTTGGGTAAAACAATGTTTTCATCGATTAATACAGTATAGCTTTCGCTAAAATCGACCAACAAACAAACATTTTTCTACCCAGAACTACGTAAGCCTTGATTTCTCTTTTGAGATACGTAGGAGCAGGATTTGTAAATCTTGTCAGGCCCACTAATAAAAAAACTTAGGTTTAGTCCTTCGTCAAAAAGCAAAAAAACATTCTCTTCTCATCCTTTCTTTCTTTTCCCACCTAATAAACTGAAAAGCCTAATATTTCAACTTACACTAACGCACACAATCGACCTAATGGTACCCGTTGAGTACAACGGACGTGAGGGGTGCTAATACCTTCCCCTTGCGTAATCGACTCCCGAACCCTGATATTGGTTGCGATGACCATATCTTATCCTTTCTTTTGTCTTGGGTTTTATCGATATTTCCCCTTTCCTTTTTAGGATCAAATAAAGTTCGGTGGCGACTCTGTTCAGTCCATCATTGCGAGCGTGCGATCGCGCTTCGCTTTGAAGTCGTATCCCCATTTTTTTCTAGGTGCGACAGATGGCGACTCTGCTGGGGAGGTGGAACAACCCTAAGTGAGTCAAGCCTAGTTAGGACGTTTGTGTGCCTTTGTTTGTTTAATTTTGTGGTTTTTCCCTTATTTGTTGCTTTTTAATATCTTTATTGTTATATTGATATTTGTTGTATATTGGTTCCACCGTGTTATGCACTTTGGTACTTGATTGCAAACCATGTGGGAAAGACTCTACACCCGAGTCTCGAGTGAAAAAAAACATAAGATAAGATGATGGTTGAGTAGTACGGACTCCCGAGGTGAATACTTCGTAAGAGTCGGTACGAGAACCTCACTTCGTAAGAGTAGATTCTTTTGCAAATAATGTCGCCCGAGGTGTATACCTCGTAAGCTTCGATGTTTCAAAGGGGTCCATGACTCTAAGAACCTTTTAGAACATTGAACTTTGGCCAACTAGAAATGATGGTTGCGTAGTATGGATTCCCGAGGTGAATACTTCGTAAGAATCGATACGAGAACCTCGCTCAGAATAGATTCCCTAGATGGAGTTGACGACCGGAAAGTATTTTCCGTAAGCGTCAAACAGTCTTTCGAATCCATGACTCTGAGTATCCTGTCTAGAACCCAGTCGATGGTTGCGTAGTACGGACTTCCGAGGTGAATACTTCGTAAGGGTCGGTACGAGAACCTCACCCAGAATAGATTCCCTTGATGGAGTTGACGACCGGAAAGTATTTCCCGTAAGCGTCAAACATTCTTGTGAATCAATGACTTTGGGGATCCTTTGTAACAAAGCCCTAGATCATACCCGGTGAGAACCCCGTTTTGGAAAAGCAATCAAATTTATCAATACCTCGGACTTTTGAACCCGTATATTGAAGAAAAAACACAAATATGCATGGCTTGCATTGCATTCATTCACATTTCATTGCATCGGCATCTCATCATAACGCATGTCATTTTCCAGACAAAATACAAAAAAACTCATCCATCCTTTGTCCGTGATCAGCAAAGTGATTCTCAACACGCGTTTAGAACAAATAACCATGTCTCAGGAGATGATGGACGAGCTAAGGAAAAGCCAAGAAGCACTGAATGAGGAACTTAATCTTTTGAAAAGCCAAATGAGTTGGGTCTTGGAAACCCTACAAGTCTTGTTGAGAAAAGAGGGTCACCCAATATACACTGCTGCAACAAAGAGAGGTAATACCCCACATCCATCTGGTGTTACCCCAAGTCAAGGGAAATTCTATGAGGTAACTCCTCATTTACCAGTATATGGACCTCCCTCAAGACGTCATCATCAACATCCTCTGGCTATTGCTCCTCAAAGTCACCAAAGCCAGGTTCAGAACAAAAATCGGAATCAGAACAAGAGGAACAAGGATCATAATGACTCGATTCCGGTGCCATATAGCAATCTCTACCCGCAACTAATCCAAAATGCTTTGGTGACCCCTCGAGCTCTCACACCTGTGTCACCATACCTGCCATGGTACAATCCAAATGCAACATGTGAATTCCATACAGGGGCATTGGGACATGACATAGATTCTTGCTTAGCGCTAAAAGCCTTGGTACGAGGATTGATTAACAAAAAGAGCTTAGTTTTTGAAGAAGATCACCCGAAGATCAAGTGCGGCTACCATACCGGAACAATGGGGCACTCCATCGAGGAATGCAAGAGTTTTACGCTCAAGCTGCAAGGATTGATTGACATAAGGCCACCAACACTCAAGGAGGAAGGCTCAAGTACATATACCTTGATTTCTGGGCCAGGTAATGAGAAAGGGAAAGGACCCTTGAGACCCCTCAAGGTTTTGTACCACAAGGAAGATGTCAGGGATGTGGCTAATGAGCTATCATTATTTCCTGATAAGAGCATTGAGATACCGCCTTGGATTTCCAATGTCACGACCCATACCATTGAAAGAAAAGGAGAAGTGAGTAGCGGATTCAAGAAGGTTGCGTTCAACGATGAGATTGAAGGAATAGAATTTGAAGATCATCATGCCAATGTCAAAAAGCTTGTTGATTCCAACCTTCAAGTTTGAAGAAGTCAATTCCCTAAAGCTGGCAATCATTTGGTTGTTTCAACACTTCTTTTGTAGTTTCTTTGCATGTTGGTTGTTATTTGCTTTTAAACATTGTTGTTTTATTTGAATTGGTAAGATTAATGAAATGTTTATGCATCTTTTAAATTAATCCATTCGTATTCACTCGTTTTTCATTTATGTTAAAAAAACAAAAACAAAAATACTCCTCTCATTCACTTTTTTTTATCAAACCGCTGTGTTAACAAAGATTGGAAGGAGGATGATGAAAACGAAACACCTGAAATTGTTGTGGTATGCTTTTGAGTAAAACCTTGTCGATGATGTAAGGAATTGTTTCAAATCCCCAAACACTGAAGAGATAAGGAGTTAATCCCTAGTCAACCACTTTGAGCCTAGAAGTTGGTGTTTATTTCGGATCTAAAACCCTTAATCTTAACCTGGGGCAGGGTAGTTATGTTCAGATAGTTTGATCATGCAGTCGATCTTTCAAAAATCGTCCACATATACATCCTCCAATTAGGTTCAACCACATGTTATCCTTCACACACGTGTTGAGATGTCGAAGAAGTTGAGAAAAGCTAAAATTAGTGATGGTTGATCCTCATCCACCAATAATGTGGCAGTCAAAATGTTTTAAAAAAAAACAAAAACAAAAAAAGCCCGCTAAGTCAAACACCACAAAATGACTTAGGCAAAAGTCAGGGCATCCCGATGGACCGAAAGCTTCAAAGAAGCAGTCCAGGCAAAATTAGGGATAAAAGGAAATCAATCAAAAGAGGTCACTAAGTCCTCAACAAAAACAAAATAAGGTGACTGCCATTCAAGGAAATCTATCTTGAACCCTCATCTTTACCATCACACCTTCAAACCCTCTTGGAAGTCGAATGCGTGTATCGAATTAACTGAACATAGGAACTGGAGATCATCAAGAAGAAGGGGTGGGTAAAAATAAATTTTGAGCCTTATATCCTTTTGTTTCAAAAAAACGTGAACCAGACCACGTTACAACCCTTAAAAGACCTAATTGAGGCAGGGTTTATTTTGAAAGCATACCATAACAAGGTTGTGTTAACTGGACTCCAAACGATTTTTGTTAATCATTTGATGGCACCAACTTGCATACTGTGAATGACTTGATCACCATTGTGTTCTTATCAATGACTCGTTCACTGTATTTCACCCATTCATATCAATAAACTTTGATTTCAAATTTTTGCATAAGCATGGAATTAAAATTACCATTTTTGAATGAACAATCTTATTTGTGAGTCAACACTTAGCATCAAAGAAATTCCAACAATATGCAGTTGAGGAAATTGATAAAGTGAAAGAGGTCCAAACAGGGGAAATCACTTTGAGTATCAGTTAATTCGAGCTAATCACCCTAAGGGTCATCTCGCCAAGAGTAATTTGCTTCAAGACTTAGACTGGGGCAAGCCACCTCAGAGCTCAATGAGTCCAGCTATCCAAAGAACAATCAATCAAGAGTCTACCATTCCAACATTTGGTTAGTCAAGTTCGGACCATTGCAAGTTTCAAACACTTGGGGCAAGCCATCTCGAGGTAGTCTCATGGAAAGTTGTTTCCAAACCCACTTTCGAGGTGAACATTTCCAAAGACCCAACAAACTGGGGAAAGATGAGCCACAGAGGGGCAAAACCTCTTTCTTCGTGCTTTCAAACTGCTCAAACAAATTCTGCCATACGTCAACAACTATTGAGTTTAAGACGAGTGCCCGAAAATTATGCTAGCACGATTCATTAATCCTCCAAAAGGATCCATTGGCTAAGCTGTGGCCATCAAACTGGATAGAATCCTCCTTTGACAACATCTATCATAAAATATTTGGTTGAGTTCTCGGTGTTGAGGAATCATGAGCTTCCATAAAAAGCCTTTACAAACTCCCAGTCTGCCCAGTGTCAGCATTCTCATAATCATGATCATTCATATATCATGCATAAAAGGAAATTCAAATCATGCATAGCCGAAATGTACTTCGTGCTCATTTTGCATTGACTCAGGTCTTGTTGTCGATCCTATGATCCTTTGACCTTTGATTCCAGTTTGTATTTGGTGCCCTTAAACCAACATCCGGTTTTCGCAGTCATTTTCAAATCCAGTTTTTGTTCAATATCATTCAGGTCATATATGAACCTGTTGTTGAGCTTTATTCCGGTGTCAGGTCATACTTGAACCTGTTCTGAAGTTTTTTCCTTTTGTTCAATACTATTCAGGTCATATATGAACCTGTTGTTGAGCTTTATTCCGGGGTCAGGTCATACATGAACCTATTCTGAAGATTTTTCTCTCTGTTTGTTCAATACTATTCAGGTCATATATGAACCTGTTGTTGAGCTTTTATTCCAGTGTCAGGTCATATATGAACCTGTTCTGAAGATTTTTTCTCTGTTCGTTCAATACTATTCAGGTCATATATGAACCTGTTGTTGAGCTTTATTCTGGTGTCAGGTCATACATGAACCTGTTCTGAAGTTTTTTCCCTTTTGTTCAATACTATTCAGGTCATATATGAACCTGTTGTTGAGCTTTATTCCGGTGTCAGGTCATGTATGAACCTGTTTCGAAGATTTTTTCCCTATGTTTGTTCAATACTATTCAGGTCATATATGAACCTGTTGTTGAGCTTTATTCCGGTGTCAGGTCATGTATGAACCTGTTCTGAAGATTTTTTCCCTATGTTTTTTCAATACTATTCAGGTCATATACGAACCTGTTGTTGAGCTTTATTCCGGTGTCAGGTCATGTATGAACCTGTTCTGAAGATTTTTTCCCTATGTTTGTTCAATACTATTCAGGTCATATATGAACCTGTTGTTGAGCTTTATTCCGGTGTCAGGTCATACCTGAACCTGTTCTGAAGTTTTTTCCTTTTGTTCAATACTATCCAGGTCATATATGAACCTGTTGTTGAGCTTTATTCTGGGGTCAGGTCATACATGAACCTGTTCTGAAGATTTTTTCTCTGTTTGTTCAATACTATTCAGGTCAAATATGAACCTGTTGTTGAGCTTTATTCCGGTGTCAGGTCATACTTGAACCTGTTCTGAAGTTTTTTCCTTTTGTTCAATACTATTCAGGTCATATATGAACTTGTTGTTGAGCTTTATTCCGGGGTCAGGTCATACATGAACCTGTTCTAAAGATTTTTGCTCTATTTGTTCAATACTATTCAGGTCATATATGAACCTGTTGTTGAGCTTTATTCCGGTGTCAGGTCATACTTGAACTTGTTCTGAAGTTCTTTCCTTTTGTTCAATACTATTCAGGTCATATATGAACCTGTTGTTGAGCCTTATTCCAGTATCAGGTCATATATGAACCTGTTCTAAAGAGTCTTTTTCCCTTTGTTTGTTCAATACTATTCAGGTCATATATGAACCTGTTGTTGAGCTTTGTTCCGGTGTCAGGTCATACTTGAACCTGTTCTGAAGAGTCTTTCTCTATGATTGTTTCAGTGTTGTCAAGTCATATATGAACCTGTTGTTGAGCTTTATTCCGGTGTCAGGTCATATATGAACCTGTTCTGAAGATTTTTTCTCTGTTGTTCAATACTATTCAGGTCATATATGAACCTGTCGTTGAACCTTATTCCAGTGTCAGGTCAGATATGAACCTGTTCTGAAGAGTCTTTCTCTATGTTTGTTTCAGTGTTGTCAAGTCATATATGGACCTGCTGATGAGCTTTCATTCCAGTATTACCAGATCATATATGAGCCTGTTGATACACTCTTCTTGAATTTTTCTGAGTTTGTTAGGTCATACCTGAACCTGCTATCAGAACTTCTTGATATTCCCCAGCGTGGTCAGGACATATATGAACCTGTTGTAGCATTCTTTTCCTTTATTCGGTTTAGTAGGTCATATGTGAACTTACTACCGAAACCTCTTGTATTCCAAGTATCGATTATCAAATTTCACTTTGAGTACTCCCCGGTGTGTCTTATTCTCCAGCAGGATTTGTCTTCCCCAACAAGTTTGTTTTTTTTACCATTTGTCTATCTTCCTGTGGACTATCAGCATTCCCCACAGCTTGGTCTGTCTAGTAGCATCTCCTGTGAAGGGTCCACCATATCCCTAGCAGGGTAGAAAATTAAAAGAAAAAGAATCATGCATCCATGCATATCATATCATATCATATCACATCATGTCATAGGGATTCAGGATCAAAATCCGGGTCTTGTTAGTATTTAACCATCTCCCACTATGATCATATGAAGAGTGTCCTGCTTCATATTCTCTAGTTGAAGATACTTAAATAGGGGCAACTGTCATACCCCGATTTTGGTCCTGAATTTTTTCCGTTTTTTTTTTGCACTTGGCCTAAAGTTCATTTGCATACATTCATGACCAAAGGCAACCATCCATTCCCAAATCCTTAATCATGTATCCATAATCATTTCATCATTTCAGAATTAATTCTAGGAGTAGCGAACTAAGTTCAGTTTGATTTTGATCCAAAATTGACATTAGAAATTCAAATTGATTTTGAGGATTAGATTAATTTTGTGAAATTATTTCAATACTTTTTGTCGATTTAATTTTAGAAGTTTCGATAAATTAGCCATGGTTGTATTATTTGTTGGTAGGCCATTTAACCACTTTTTTATCATAAAAAAATTCTGCATGAGTTTACAAATTTCAGCCCATATCCAAATTCCTTGAACCCACAATTAAATCCATTTTTTTCGAATCCAATAACCAAACTCTATTTTCAAATCCATTTTTTTTCAAACTATATCCAAAATCCATATCCATTTTCATTATCCATTTGGAACCAATTTAAACCATTTCATATCCAAAATCCATTCAATCATAACAATTAACCAATTAACCCAAAGTTCATTAACCCAAAACAATTATCCAACAAAAACAAATCCCAATTCCGATCCCATAAGAATTCCATAACATCAACATCATGTCTAAACCAATAGCATCCACAGTCATCAAACATACATGTTGTAAATAGCATAACAGCAGCAAACAAACCAAGCAAAATTATGCTAATGTCTACACTAAACTGATAATCTAAGTTATGCCTCTGAATTGGTAGTCCAAGGAACCTACAAGCAGTCAACAACAAAGTTCAAGCACTACTAAATTTTCTTTTGTTCAAGACGAAGAAGAAACAATGTATTTCAAGAATTTGTTGGCCAAGTTTCCTGCCAAATGCAATGCCGCTGCAAGCATCGGTGGCATTTTCCCTCACTTGTGCTTTATATGTCTACTCCGTTTGGCAAATGAGAATGGATTGAAACTTCAGCGCTTTCCCAATTTGGATAATCTTTCAATATTTCCTTCCACAGGATGTTGAGCCTGAACTCTTAAGTGGAACTGTCTAGGCTTGGTCACTACAACAGACACCACGGTGACCCTGCAAAAATACCTAAAACAATCAACACCATAACAGATTAAAACAAAAGAGTTGAAGTCCATTAAGACCATCACAGTACGGCTGCCAACAAAAAGCCAATAGCCTCATCTGAACCAAAACCATCCACCTCCTAATTCTTTAAAAAGGGATAAAAAGGTGCGGTTTGTTGACGTAGACCAAAGCCAGAAACATCCTTCCCCGGTGAAGACGAATCTTTCTATTCCTACACTTGCCTTCAATGATGTGTGTGAAGAGTACTTCCATTCCGCCAAAGAACACACAGGTGACAACACAGTGAATCAGCAAGAAAATATTGATTACATGGGACAATTTGACAATGGAGGATCAATAAGCAGAAGAAGCAAATCAAAAAAAATTGAATGGTTCTGAAGGCTGGGTAGATCCCAAAATCATTTCTAGTAGTACCAGAAAGAAATCCAAAAAGAAAATATCACAGTGTAATCCGTAAAAAAAAGAAAAGCCACAAATGACTCAGAGGAGGATTACCTTTTGTTTTAAGTGATGGGTCGTTTGAATCAGCCTTGAAGAACCTTTAGCTCTCACAGTAGAAAGTCTTTTAAGCTTGCACTGCCGGCGATCTCTTGTGGGCAACCATTTGTTCCAATGACATCACAGCAATTTGGACATGCTGTTCTTTCGTCTAATGTCGGGATGCCTGTTATTCAGGGTCAGCAATTGCAGTATTCTCAACAAATGCAACAGTTGCCTCCAAGACAAATTCAGCCCGGCCATCCCGTTTCTTCACCACAGGGTATACCTATGCCATATATTCAAACAAACAGGCCGTTGACATCTGTTCAACAACATGCACAACAAGTTGTTCCCCACCTAAACAATCATATGCCTGGTTTGGTTGTTTCAGGAGCACCTCCTCAATCTTCATATACTTTCACACCATCTTATGGCCAACAACAAGACGATGCTAATGCGTTGCCCCAATACCAGCATCCACCTTAAATGCTTGCATCTCCTGCTGGTCAACCTTGGCTGTCCTCAGTACCTCAGAGTGCTGCAGCGGTTACATCAGTACAGCAGGCTGGAGTTCAATCATCTGGTACTGCATCAAGTGATACTGCAGCTAATACCACTAACCCGAACTCTGCATCTGATTGGGCAGAGCATGCTGCTGGTGATGGGAGAAGATACTACTACAACAAGACTACAAGGCAATCTAGTTGGAAAAAACCTTTGGAGTTGATGTCACCTCTTGAGAGGGCTGATGCATCAACTGTCTGGAAAGAGTTCACAGCTTCAAATGGAGAAAAGTATTACTTCAATAAGTTTACTCAGCAATCAACGTGGACAATACCAGAAGAACTCAAGCTGGCTCGTAAGCAAGCACAGAAAACTATTAGCCAGGGAATGGTGTCAAATGCAAGTGATACATCCAATGCTGCTGCTGCTATCGCGGTTTTCACAATCCTAGTTCTTCTCCTGCTTCGGTTTTTTAAGTGCAACAAGCCTAACACCATTGTGTTGACAGGACTCAGTGGGAGAGGCAAAATTAAACCAAAAATCACCAATTTCACTGCAGTAAAAAAAAGTAGGGTTAATTACCAAGCGTTAAAATCTCAGAAAAAATCCCAAATTGGTATTGAGACAAAGTTAGGACGAAAAGTGCGTAGCTAAATTTACTGTTTCCGGATTGTAGCATCAAACAGGACAACCCAATTCTGAGCACAAAAAGCACTTCTGGAAACTTTCTCTATTGAATCTCTGGGTACCAAATCAAAACCCTAACGGCAGGGATAAATAGGAAGAGAGAGCGAATCAGTAAAGAAAATTAGAGAGGCGGAAGTGAAAAATTTCAAACAGGAAACCCTAATCCTAAAAAAAATTCAAAAGGAACTCAGTGTTGGAAGAGGCGAAGGGAGAAGGGTTCGGTCGTTACCTGAGCTACCGATTCACCACAAAGGTGAGCTTTCTTTCAAACTTTCACGCGATTGGGAGAGAGACGAGTTTGTGAGAGGGGTTTTGGTGTGAGGATGAGAGAAACGTGCGGTTGAGAGTGTGAGAGAGATTCGTGAGAGCAAGAGAGAGGTTCGTTCTGAGAAATGTGATGTTGAGAGCGTGAGAGAGAAGTGAGGTTGAGGGCGATTCTGTTACACTATTCCCTTTTTTTTCTTTTAATTTATTTTAAACAGAATAAACCATTAAAAACACGTTTAAAATTCCTAGGTCTTAGTTAATAATTGTTTTTTATATTTTCAATTTATACCCCATTGAAAAACCCAACAGCCAAGCGGCTGGGTTTAATTTTCTTTTTTTTCTTGGTAGTCCAATAGACTGTTTTTTATATTAGTTTTTATTTTAATTCTAATTTTTAATCTATCTTGGTTTATTTATCCCAATTAGCACTAAAATGATAACTAATCATAAGTGGTCTAGTGGAGAGAGGGTAGTTTCTAGGTCTTTAGTGGAGTGGGTTTGATACCTACATGTAGCATTTTATTTCCTTTAGCATTTTTTTTTATGTTTATGTTTTTATTATACTCATAGTTTCATTATTGTTTAATAACACGAATTTGCTTTCTTTTAATTTCATCATCCATTTAAAACCATTTTAAACTATTAAAATCACATTTTTCTCGATTCAATGTCGAGCCCATTTTCATACCCTTGTAAGTCGATTGCTTTTAAGCATCGCCATCAACCTCACATAGCTTACTCTTGGGCTTTCTTACAATGAGCCGGTTCTCTTGCACTTACACTCATACTTTGCATTATTTGTTGTTTGGGCCCGATTTAATTATTTCATGATTTTGAATCCCCATTTGACAAAATGTACCCCACTCCCCCGATATGTAATAATCTTGTACTATTTCATCTCTTTATTTGTTTGAGTATTTAGTTAGATACTAACACAAGAATAAAATCAACCATTTCCAAAAAAATACAAAAATATGACTCGATCCAACGTCGAGTATTTTCTCAATAAACAAACCAATCCATTTCTCCCTCCCATTCTATTCCATTTCCTTCAAACTTTCACCAAACGCTTGATTCAACGTCAAGCCATTTTTTCTAATAAAAAACTCAAAAAATATTAATTTATAGTTAAGACTTTTTCAATAAGATGGAAGTGGAACGTGGTGTATACCGCGCACTCCTGAGACTAGGATTCGAGATGTATATCTCGCCAATCATAGTTCTCTCCATCATCCAAACTTATCCACTTTGTTTTTCCTCAAGCACTCATCCAAATTTCTCTTAAACGTCCATCAATACTTGATCTAGGGTCAAGTCATTTTCACAACAAAACTCAAAATACCTAATTCTTATTTAAAACTTTTTCAATAAAGGTGGGAATGGAACATGGTGTATACGGTGCACTCCTGAGATTAAGATTCGAGATGTATGCCTCACCTATCTTAGTTCTCGCCATCATTTAAAATTGTCAATGTGGTTTCGTCAAACCCTTTCTCAATCAAATCTAAAATACCTAAATCTTATTTAACATTTTTTCAATAAAGGTGGAAATGGAACATGGTGTATACCATGCACTCCTGAGATTAAGATTCGAGACGTATGCCTCGCCAATCTTAACTCTCGCCATCGTCTAAAACTGTCAATGCGGTTTCTTCAAACCCTTTCTCAATCAAATCTAAAATACCTAAATCTTATTTAACACTTTTTCAATAAAGGTGGAAATGGAACATGGTGTATACCATGCACTCCTGAGATTAAGATTCGAGACGTATGCCTCGCCAATCTTAACTCTCGCCATCGTCTAAAACTGTCAATGCGGTTTTTTCAAACCCTTTCTCAATTAAATTCCAAAATACTTAATTCCTATCTTAAACTCTTTCAATAAAGATGGAAATGGAACATGGTGTATACCGTGCACTCCTAAGGCTAGGATTCGAGATGTATATCTCGCTCATCCAAGTTCTCGCCATCACTCAAAATACATCAAACCAATCAAACTCTTTTTCTCGCCGCCGTGCGACTAATCAAAAACCTTTTTCATAAACGAAAGGTATCTTGTCTTAAGTGATACAAAACAATGTTTCGGCCACGATTGTTGAGTAGAGATAAATGACGCTTTTCCGAATGTAGATTTATAAATCCGTTCGATGTGTGGTATGCGTCCACTCCTCATCTGTTTTGGGTAAAACAATGTTTTCGTCGATTAATACAGTATAGCTTTCGCTAAAATCGACCAACAAACAAACATTTTTCTACCCAGAACTACGTAAGCCTTGATTTCTCTTTTGAGATACGTGGGAGCAAGATTTGTAAATCTTATCAGGCCCACTAATAAAAAAACTTAGGTTCAGTCCTTCGTCAAAAATCAAAAAAACATTCTCTTCTCATCCTTTCTTTCTTTTCCCACCTAATAAACTGGAAAGCCTAATATTTCAACTAACACTAACGCACACAATCGACCTAATGGTTCCCGTTGAGTACAACGGACTTGAGGGGTGCTAATACCTTCCCCTTGCATAATCGACTCCCGAACCCTGATATTGGTTGCGATGACCATATCTTATCCTTTCTTTTGTCTTGGGTTTTATCGATATTTCCCCTTTCCTTTTTAGGAATAAATAAAGTTCGGTGGCGACTCTGTTCAGTCCATCATTGCGAGCGTGCGATCGCGCTTCGCTTTGAAGTCGTATCCCCATTTTTTTCGAGGTGCGACACTACCCAATAATAGGTAGATATAAATCCTATGTTTTGTGGTCGATCACCTTTGTTAAGCTGCCTTAACTGATAGTTGGTGATCCTCCCCGGCAGTCTATCCTTGATATGTTCATCTTAATCGGTAACGGATATTCTTCCCTTTGAGTTTATCCTTGATATGTTCATTTTAACCAGTGACGGATACTCTCTCTTTAGTCTTCTACCTAGTAAAAAGGTAGTTGTAAATCCTATTTGGTCTCTTTTTCCCAATAGGCTATTCTTACCCAGTAACCGATAATGAATATTCCTCATTTTCTGCAGTGAGTCATCCTTGATATGTTTACCCTAATCGGTAATGGATGTCCCTCTATCCGAGTATATTATCTTCTTACCCAGTAACCGGTGGTAGATAATATACCTCTTTTACTCCTGTGTTGAAGTTTCTTCTTGCCCAGTTGAGTTTGGATTCGTATTTCTTGGTGAAATAGAATTTCGTTTTGGTGTTTAGGTACTTCAACTTTGTTCTGATTTACACTTTTCCCCGACTGGTGTTTCTTGCTGCATTGGTGTTATCCTGGTACATGCAGATTCTTTTTCCCTCAGTCCGAGTCTTTCCCTTGATTTATTTTCATGGAAAATCCCCTCGTGTCTCCAATAGTTTTCAAGTCGTAACCTGGACTACGCATAGCTTTTATCCTAGAGTCTTTGTCTCCCCATTGAGTGTTCCTTACGGAATGCATTGTGCTCCTGTGGACTTTCATTCTCTCCGGATTCTTTTCCTTTATGGCAATATATTCCACAAAGATTATTTTTTGCATTCATATCATATGCATCATGAGGGCTCTTAGAAACCAAAATTTTCTTCTAGATGTTGTTTTTCAAGTCCATTCTGCTGAGTTGATATGAAGATTTTAACCTTCACATCCTCAGCTATAATGTCCTTAAATAGGGGCAGTTGTGAGACCCCAATTTTGACCCTAAGATCCCTCATGCTACCTCATCATTTGCATTGACTTTGGGATCACACCTTGGTATCCTATTCACCTCTCATTCATTCGGGTATGCATTGTGAGAGATCACCAAGCACTTTTCAATGTATCATACTTTATTTTCTTTTGTTTACTAATCAAAATACCAAAAATATGTCTATGTGTAGCTTTGTTTCTTTTGTAGGTAGTGTGTATGTCCACATAAGCCTCATCAAGCTCATATCTAGGGATTAAGACCCTCAGTGCAAGAGATCAATCAAGAAAAGGTTCAAATTCGTTCTAAGTATCATATATGAATCCCCATTTTCTTTAATTGTCATTTTGATCAAGAATTCATCAAGAGTTTGAAGTTTGTTTGCCTTGGAAGCCCTAATTCATATGGGTATCTTATGTGACTTCCTCAGCAAGTTTCTTCACCAATTGATGAAAGATCTCAATGTATACTTCATTGAACTTCATATCAAGCATATATTATCCTCCATGATCCCCAAAGATCAAAATAACTTCAAGTTTTCAAGTTGGTTCAAAGAGGTTGACCAAAGAAAGTCAACTGGTTAAATCTAGGGTTCCAGACCCTATCTACTACAATTTTTGTCATATGAAAATTATTCCAAGAAACAAGTTACTCTTTATGACATTCCAAGCAACTTTCATGTTGGCATCAAGAGCCATTTTTGCTTGGAAAGTCAGTTTTTTATGGTGAAAGATTATAGGTCATTTTATTTGTGCCCTAGATAGAAAGTCAACTTCCAAGGACTATAACTTGCTCAATTTATGTGATATGAATACCATCCAAGTTTCATGATTAATTTCAAGATGTCTTCTCCAACGTTTCTTCTTTGATAAATGACAAAGTTAACTTGCAAGAGCATGTACCAAGAGGAATCGTTATAGGTCATTTTGGGCCATCATCATAGAAGAAACAATTTTTTTCAACTTCTAAAATCCATAACTCCCTCATGCAAGATTCAAATGGTGCCAAATTTGTTACCAAATTGAATAAGATTGAAAGATATACAACTTTGATGAAGGAACCATTTTCATTTTAAGCTCATAAGAAAACGTTATTCAAGGTGGAAAAAATGGTCATTTGACTTTTAACTTAGAAATTTTTAAACCATGTTTGATTCCTCCAACATCCACCTCAAAATTCATCATGATCCAAGCTCCAAATGGAAACGTTTTGAATAGCAAAGTTTCTCCCCTTCCTGTTAGCTTTCCAAAGAGTCCAAGATAATGGCATTTGGAGAATTTTTGAGTGACTTGCGCATGGGTGTAATGCATGGCTCCATTTGGTAAGTTCCATGATCAATTTCCATTTCACTAATGCATGACTTCATGCTATTGTTTCAGGTTAGTTTGCATATGAGTTTGGACCTTTTGACATCATTTGATGGGCTTTATACATGCCCATGCGAGTGTGCATGAGAGCATTGCTATTTTTTGATTTTTGATGGAAGTGTGTGAAAAGTAATCCTCATGCTATAAATACAAGTGCCTTGAGCTCAGAAATGAATCCCCTTTTTCCCAAGCTTTGCATTGCTTCATCCCAAACCTCCATTAGAGTATAAACTTGAAGATTTATTTTGAAATCGAGTTTCAATTCTCATTCTGTTTTAGAATTGAAACTCCAAGAATCTAAGCTTCTTAATCATTCACTTCATCTCCTGCAAGTGTATAGAGGCAAGCCCAAGCAAATTGAGATCAAGATCGAGCTTCCTCACTATAAATAGAAGGTGAATTTTATGAAACTTTTCTTCTTCAATTCTCCCTCAATTCTCCATCACTTCACTTGATTTTTGGTTGTTTGAAGACATATCAATGTAGGCAATAAGATTGAGTTGCTTTGAGGTCAAATCGAAGCAACTCAATTCATGCTCCTCAATTTTCAATTCCATGTATCTTTCAATATAATGAGGATTGGAGAATTTTGAGGGCGGATTTGGATTCCTAACAATTTTCTCTTCAAATTAGTGTATGCACTTTTTATTTTGGTGAAGGTTGATTGTGGACCATTTCGGTGAGGTCCATCGAAGAAGATGACCAGAGCCCTAGCTCTGATGATGTGTTGGCACCCCTTTCATCCCTTTGATCACATTTAAACGTTTTAATCCTTGCCTTTGGTTTAAATTACCCACTTTGTTGCGCGTTTGACTCAAGACCATGGTGGTCCTTAGCGCGTGGCCATCATATCTGCCACCTCAATTAATGAGGGAGACCTGATGGCCCATGTGTTTTCATTTATTTTATTAATTATGATTTTATTTTAATTACCTTTATTTTGATTAATTCGTATTAAATTCATTTTTAATCCAAAAAAATATGGGACTTTCACTAAAAATATTTAAATATTTTCCTCTTCCATATTCTGAATTAAAATATTTTTTGGAATAATTTTGATATTTTTTGTGAATTAAATTATTTTTGACTTGTTTTTAAATATTTTAAAATACTTATGACTTTCCAAAAATTCTGAAATTTTTTGTCTAAGGTCTTTTAGTCTTATTTGACCTAGGATAAATCCCTTGGCAATTTATTTGGTGATTTGAAGGGATTTGAGGTTTTGTCCAGTTAAAATGCATTTAAATTCATTTTAAAATTGATTTTTATTTGTTTATTTGTTTATTTGTTTAAAAATATTGTTGAGCCATTTAATTAATCTTGTGAAGTTTGACTTTCTGTTTGACCTTGATCATTGTTGATTTGAACTTCCATTTGATCAATACTATTGGATATATGGATTGATGAAATGTACATTTCATCCCTCAAAATGAATGGATTGTATTGATAAGATAAAATTCCTCCTGTAATCAATTTGGGTTTCTATTTCCACTTTCCTCTTCATATTCATCCCTATTCTTCCTCAATCCCCCTGATCAGTGCATTTTGGATGCACGTTCTCCCATGTTTGTACTTAAGCATTTCTTCGGTTTGCTTTGATTATTTTTATGTCTTAATGTGTTTTCATAATTTATGTTATTTTTCCACTTATTTAATTTTCGTATTTAATTTTCAGCATTAGCAGATTTCGCGAGAAAATTCATATCTTGAGCTAGGAGTATAGGATTGAGACGTGCTACCAGTCGATGGAAAGCTAAGAAAAAGATCTACATCTTTTCTTCAGAAGTCGAGAGCTGAATCAGAATATAGCAGGGCCAGAAAAGTCGTTGAAGTTGCAGCATTAGTTTTATTTAAGTTTTGGGTCATTAGTTTTGGGCTTGGGTTATGTTTTCGATCCAGTTGGGTTGTAAACCAAATTCCTTGTTTTCCATATACCTAGCAGCCGCATAACATGAGGATGAGACTATTCACGAAATACTTGAACGCTTTGGCAAGAATTCTCATGAAGAACTAATCGATCCAAACAATTTTTTGTATTCGGGTTCCGATACCTTGAGATTTTAGTAATTCTTATTCAGGTTTTTTATTCCTTTCAATATTAATATATGTATTTTGTTTGCTTAATCCGATTTACATATGCTATATTGATTTAATCCGATTGATTGTGTGATCCTAACTATAGTCACGATTTCGTTTGCTTAATTCGTTATCGAGTCTGTTTAATTAATGTTTGCTTAATTCATGAAACTTAATCCCGTTTGCTTAATTCGGATAATAGGAACATACAACTTATACTATCAATTGCGCTTGTCAGTTGATATTATAATCGAATAGGAATAGTTAATCTGCGGTTGGAATTACGATAGTCGATGATAGGCAAAGACCGAATAAGTAAATTGTTGCTACAGCTTATTTCAATAATCACTTATTTTAATCTATTTTTTTAATTGAATCCTAAACCATCCAAAACCCCATTAATCGTTACTATCATTGGTTAATTCATTCAAGAACCCTTGTGAGAACGATAATCCGAGTCAATTTGTCGCTAACTACGTTTTGTCAAAAATACTCGTTTTTGATCCGCGCGCGACAGCCGATCAAATTGGCGCCGTTGCCGGGGATTCTTGTCGAATTAGCCAATAGTTTAGTTTTAAGTATTATGTGTGTTGTTGTTCTGCAATTTCCTGTTATTTTTCTGAATTTTTCTACAGTTTCGCGTTCGGAGTTGCGTCTAGAGTCAGAAAAAACCGGTTTTTGGAAAATTTGTGTTAGATTGTATAAGCTTTTTGCCTACTGGAAGCAGAAAAATCGTGCGATCAATACTCCTTTACTCTAAAAGAGTAAGGGATTCTGACGTCAAATTTGCCAAATTCCTTGTTTTTCTATATTTAATTAATTTTTTACTGTTTTGAATAGTGTCAAAAAAATCTAAAAAAAATCTCAAAATTTTTATTTCACATCATTAGATTAAGTTTGGTGCTTTTGTATTTTTGTGAAATTATTTTAATCATTTTTCTTCTTTCTGTTTGTTTTTGTCTATTTCGGACATAGTTGGTATTTCTGTGTTTTTTTTTTATTATTACATGGATGATCAAAGAACATTAAGGCAGTTTGCTGCTCCTGATGTTAATTATAATGACTTTTGTATTGAATATTTTGATGTTTCGGTTCCTTTTGAATTGAAATCTGGTTTAATACACTTGTTTCCAAGGTTTAGTGGTCTTGCAGGTGAGGATCCGCATGAGCATCTGAAGGAATTTGAGGTTGTGTGCTCTGCACCTTCTGGATCTTCACTAGAAGATATTGTCAAACAAATGGCTGCAAATAATCTCCAGTTTCAACAACAAGTAGATTATACTTTAAAGACTTTGCAAACACAAATTGGGCAGCTTGCCACTTTGGTGAATGCCATGCAACAAGCTCAAGGATCAAACCAACAACCCTTGGAAGAACATTTTGTTTTTTAAATAGATTTGATTTCTGAAATTGTTGAGGATACTTGTAGTGATTTGTTTGCATCTGATTTTCCATCATTGTTTGGTTTTGATGATGTTTATTCTTGTGATATTTGTACTGAAACTAAAATTTGCTCTGTTTGTGCTGAAATTGAGGCTGCCTTGCAAGTTGATATTCTTATTGCAGATGAGGTTGCAAATAAAGTTGTCCATGTAGATAAAGCTCTTGACATCCCGGCTGCCCCAAACACTCCTTCTATTGAGCAGCCACCTTCCCTCGAGCTGAAGCAACTTCCTGAAAATATGAAATATGCTTATTCAGAGATGAATGAAAAACTATCGGCTATAATTTCTTCTAACCTTGATTTCGATCAAGAAAATAAGCTTTTGCAGGTTTTAAGGAAGCATAAAAAGGCATTTGGTTGGACTTTGGCTGACATTCCAGATCAGATCACCTTCATGTGTCCATTTGACACTTTTACTTTTAGAAGATTCTTTGATCCTGGAATAAGAGGCGAAGATACTAATAAAAATTTCAAGTTCAATGGACATTACCCAAAGCTATTCCATGACAGCCCCACTTTGGAAGAAGAAAATGTAGAATATATCTCTTTGGGAAAGGCTGCTTATGTGATCACCTATCCTCCTTGACTACTCGGGTGTGTTCTTTCCTTTCTCTTCTCTCTCTTATTTTATGTTTGTTTCTTTCATTGAGGACAATGCATATTTTAAGTGTGGGGGAGGGCATACTTTATTTTCTTTGTTTTTGTTCTTTGTTTTGTTTTGTTTTTGTTTTGTTTCTAAAAAAAATTGCATTTTTGTTGAAAGTTTTAGGCTATAGGTTACTTTGAGTCGAGTTTGCGGAGACTTGGGAAAAATTCACAAGATCGGTATTGTTTTAACACCGTAAGTCTCCTGCATATGGAAATTGAGTTGAATTTTTATTATGTTTTAGCCTTACATTCTCATCCCCTGACAGCTCTTGAGTAGTTTATTTCAGCAGTCAGCACCATCTCACACACACTCTACGTAGAGAAGCCGATGAATATAAGTGAGTGTTCCGAAGAAAAAAAAAGAGAACAAAAAAATAAAGGAATGCACCTTCTAAGTTTGGTGACCGTCACCCGGTCACTTAACCCAACGGTTGTGGAACCTTCAAAAAAAGTTGGAAATAAGACTCTTTTGTAGTTGGTTCAGCGGTTTCTGGTGCTGAACTTGGTAGGGCGGATTACGGTCCGATCCCCTGCAACTACAATTGAGTAAGCAAAGGGTTGTGCCACTTAAGTACCAGAACCCCGTGTAGAAAAGGATCAGAGTCACTAACCGGTCTCCTTGCTATGAGTGTGTGGAGATAACGGGCTTAATGTGATTGCGCCTGAATGAAAAAGAGCCAAAGAAGGATGAGTAAGTTAGGCTTTAATATAATAACATGATTCGAGTTGATTTGTGTATTCAGGAGGTTTATGTCTGCACAACTGTGGATTAGTGTTCTTACAATGTCCTTAGTGTGCAAGCTTAGTACCTATCGATGCAAACTTAGCCGAAGATGACTTATAGCCTAGGATGAGTAACCGTTGATGTGTCTGTGTTTTGTTTTGTTTTTCATTTTGCTTGGAGTGCAAAAGTTCAAGTGTGGGGGAATTTGATCAGTGCATTTTGGATGCACGTTCTCCCATGTTTGTACTTAAGCATTTCTTCGGTTTGCTTTGATTATTTTTATGTTTTAATGTGTTTTCATAATTTATGTTATTTTTCCACTTATTTAATTTTCGTATTTAATTTTCAGGATTAGCAGATTTCGCGAGAAAATTCATATCTTGAGCTAGGAGTATAGGATTGAGACGTGCTACCAGTCGATAGAAAGCTAAGAAAAAGATCTACATCTTTTCTTCAGAAGTCGAGAGCTGAATCAGATTGTAGCAGGGCCAGAAAAGTCGTTGAAGTTGCAGCATTAGTTTTATTTAAGTTTTGGGTCATTAGTTTTGGGCTCGGGTTATGTTTTTGATCCAGTTGGGTTGTAAACCAAATTCCTTGTTTTCCATATACCTAGCAGCCGCATCACATGAGGATGAGACTATTCACGAAATACTTGAACGCTTTGGCAAGAATTCTCATGAAGAACTAATCGATCCAAACAATTTGTTGTATTCGGGTTCCGATACCTTGAAATTTTAGTAATTCTTATTCAGGTTTTTTATTCCTTTCAATATTAATATATATATTTTGTTTGCTTAATCCGATTTACATATGCTATATTGATTTAATCCGATTGATTCTGTGATCCTAACTATAGTCACGATTTCGTTTGCTTAATTCGTTATCGAGTCAGTTTAATTCATGTTTGCTAAATTCATCAAACTTAATCCCGTTTGCTTAATTCGGATAATAGGAACATACAACTTATACTTCAATTATGCTTGTCAGTTGATATTATAATCGAATAGGAATAGTTAATCTGCGGTTGGAATTACGATAGTCGATGATAGGCAAAGACCGAATCAGTAAATTGTTGCTACAGCTTATTTCATTAATCACTTATTTTAATCTCTTTTTTTAATTGAATCCTAAACCAACCAAAACCCCATTAATCGTTACTATCATTGGTTAATTCATTCAAGAATCCTTGTGAGAACGATAATCCGAGTCAATTTGTCGCTAACTACGTTTTGTCAAAAATACTCGTTTTTGATCCGCGCGCGACAGCGGATCAAACCAATGAATTCTCTTCATGTCTATTGCTAGTTGATTCATTAATGACTTTGTGGCAGATGAATCAATATGAGGCCGACTAAGATAGGTCATTCCCACTTTATTTTTGTGTGTGGTATGTTTTAGGAGCTTGGTTCTTTGTACCAAGCCTCTAACATGCATTAACACCAATATCTTTATCTCCCGACCTCAGATAGTTGTGACTTCTACATAAGTCCAATTACGATTGCTTAACATAGAGCTAAATTTATCCGAAAAGGCATAGCATTCTTGTAAGTGAAATTGTAAGTCTCCCATTCTTCATGAAATTGTGTGAAGACTTGAAGTTTTTTCTATTCATCGGAGCTAATGGCATACTTTTTGAATTATCCAAGTTGGAGCCCTTCTCATGGATGATGTCTTGGTTCATGTCTTAATACTTGTGAGTGGATGATTGAGGGTTCTCCAAGGAATGAATTAAACAATTAAAACTCTTCACTAACATTTGACTAACCTTTTATTGACATTGCTTTACTCTTTAGTCATTTACTTAATGCAATTTAAAATTCAGTACCTTTATCATTCATTGCCATTTACATTTCATGTAAGATGTTTATGTTTCAGTCATTTTCACTTTGCTCACTTGAGCCATATTTTGTGATTATATACTGTGTGCTGGTGATTTTGTTCTGTTTATGGTCCTAGGACCTTAAAATACTTAATAATAACAAAAACCCTAAAGAATATGTTGGTGGACTGTTGGACTTGATTTGAAATTTTGGACTTAGGATAGGGAATCTTCCTTATGCTTTGAGGACTTGGCCAATGCCACTATTTGAGACTGAGCTATTCTTGACTGTGCCTTTCATATGATGCAAACCTTAGGTGCTCCAGGTTCATCTGTCACTTTGGCTCTGTGCTTCATCGTTGTACTATTATTATTGTTTATGCTTGATGATTGTTTCTATGAGTTTGCCACAAGGAATATTTCATCAGATACATTTTGAAGACATTGAAGACTACTAGCTATTGGAGTGCTTGCTTGGATGTGTAGCACCTTAAATTTGCACCTCCTATTTTGTACATACATTTTCATTTTAGGTCATTAACATTAACATTGTCCACTGCATAGCATTGCATTGTCCTTTGCCCAAGTGCAAGTCATCAGGTCAAGACTGGTTAGGAGGATCAGTCAAGCAACCAAGCATGTGCAATTCCTATTGAAGCAAAGCCCTAAGGTTGGTTCAACAAGTTCACATGACCTAGGTATCATTTTGAAGTGGTTTGGCCAAAGGTTGGATGCTCAGAAGTCATCAGTCAAGCTGAGATTCATCTGAAACCCTAGAAAGTCAATTGGGGTCAACTGTGCCTGAAATCATGGATTTGAAGGTGAGAGATGGTTTAGAAGGCCTCATTCATGTCCATACAAGTCTCATTTGACATTTCAAAGATCAACATTGAAGAGTTTGAGGTCAGAGGAAAAGTTTCCAAAAATAGTAAGTGACCTGTAATTTCAAATTGCCAAAAATGGAAAGGTCTTCTCCTCAAATTTACATCATCATACAAGATTCAAATGAAATTTTGCCCAACATGAAAGTTGAATATCTTGCTCTCACCTTTCCAAAAAGACCAAGAACATCCATTTCTCATGTGTGGTTGGCATGTTATGATCAAATCATTGTCAAGATATTTTGAACTTCAAGCTTGGATAACTTTCACACCACAAGGCCAAATGGAGTGGGGTTTTTTGCTACATTCTCCTTTTAACATGAACTATCATAATCATGCATTGCCATTCATCAAATCGCATCACACAAAAATTGCATTTTCACTTGATTTAAATTTAAATTTGGAGGGAAAAAGTCCATTTTGAGAAATATGCATTTTCCACATTTCCAAGCTTCACATTTGGTTACTACATGATATTTGGAGTGTGTTTGAGTAAAAATTTGTGCACTGTAGCAGCTTTTAGCATGCATGAAGGTGGATTAGCAATTTTGCACATACACTTGCATTTCATTAATCACTTTGGTTTTGGCTAATCATGCTTAACAAACTTCATTAGAAAACCATATATATTGCTAATCATAACAGAAAACACAATTAACATTCATTCATCTCAGATCTAGATCCAATTCCAAAATTGCACAAACTTTTTCTCTCCATTTTTCTGCAAAATTTTCCATAGAACTTGCATTGTTCTTCGAGGATCCATCATTCACAAGCATTTTGGAGTGGAATTGAAGCAAGGAATCACCATTTTCAAGCCAAATCGAGGACTGTAGCAAGAAGCTTCATCAATGGCAGCTGAAGATTTGAGCTAGATCGTGCAAGCTGAACTCCCAATTCTTCATCCATTCCATCATATATGAGCTAAGGATCATCTGTTTTTGCCTTTGAAGACTTGAAAGCTGCGATTTCACATCTGCATCTTCATAGAGGTCAGATCTCGAGTCCTATAATTCTTGAAATATTGATGTGCTTTCTATAGATCTTGCCATGCTGAGTGTACTGCGCTTTGAATCATTGATTTTCATTGAGAATTGAATGAGTTCCTATGATTTTAAGTTTGATAGCCAAAACTTCTTCTGCTCGATCCGTTCATTATAGCAAGAATTAGGTTAAAGTATGTTTAGATTAGTGATGAGCGTGGAAAGATGAAACTATCGGTATGTCGTTTGTGAATTTCTGCGCAACTATGTTCTTGAGTGATGAACATGATGAAGATCGTATGAAGATCTTAGGGTTTCACTCCCAGAACTATCGTAGATCCATTTCCCGTGTATGTGCATGCGTTCTGTTGTTTCTGGCCCATGCGTTGGTCCACTCGCCGCGCTCTGATTGGCCTGCGTTTCAATTAAATGAAACGCAGCGTTTTTGGACCGGGCCAGACTTCCAAATAATTACCAATTTGCCATTATTCCATTTTAATTCAATTAATTCATTTTCTTTTTTCAATTTTTATTTCATTTTCATCTTGCATCTTCCAAAAATCATAAGTCACTCAATATTTGTCCAACTGAGATGGGATTTTTTGCATAATGTTCCTCATGATCTCTAGAATTTTATGGTGATTTTTCCAAAATTGTGCACGTGTGGATTTTTAAATTGCCTAGGGTTTTCTCATGCTTATGTTTTCTTGCACCTTGCTTGATGTTTTGATCATGAAATGATGATGCTTAATCCAATGGAGCTGAAATTTTATATGTGTAAACTAGACACCTTGTGGAGAATTTTGGTATATAGTTTGTGATTTTTGCATTCCTGGTTTGTGAGATATGACCTGATCATGGGAGGTGTGACAATTTGTGTCACACCATTTCTTGTCCAACTTGTGGATTTTTGTTACCATGCCATATAAACTCAAAATGACCTGAATTTTTGCATGTTGAATCTTCTGGATGTTAAGTTTGAATGTGAATTTTTGTGGAATTTTTGAGTGCATTTCCAATTTTTTTGAGAATTTCCTTTCTGTTTGACCAATTGTGGACTTTTTGTGAGTCATGATCTTATATGATTTGTGAAATTCTTGTTGTTTATTGGATGAACTTCAAATTTTGCATGTGTGTTCTAGACATCTTGAAGTGTGTCATGGCTTTGATTTGGTTCATTTATCTTATGCCAATTCTGTTTTATGCTTGCTTGAAGTTGATGCATGATTTGGTTCCTTGTATGAGCTTGTTTGAGTATGCTTTAGCTTGATGAATTTAATTGACTTGCTTCCCTTTGTCCAAATGACTTGAAATTTGGTTTGTAGATCATGTTTGGAATTCTGTTTGGCCATGAATGTTTTGGGGATTTATTGAAATGTTTGTGAGTTGATTTGAATTGGATCTTTCTGTTTGGTCCTATGAGGTTCTAAGTTGCATGCTTTGCACTTTTTGCCTTATGAAATGATCTTAGTGAATGATATGAACATGAGACCACTTGGATTTGTTTCTTGTTTGATTGATCTTGATTTTTGATAAGTTTCATGTTCTGTTTTGGTTTATTGCTCCCATTTTGACCCTAGTCTTGTACTAGTGGTTAGTGCTTAATGTTTGAGCTTTGTTTCAGGTCAAAGAGCACAATTGCTTATACTTGATGATGTGAACTCAATTGGAGTTGGTTTATTGCTTGTTTATGACTAACTTTGAATTTGTTTTGTAGGAATTGAGACTTATGCTTAGGCCTTGTGGCTTGCACCTATGTGCATTGATGCTTGTTATCTGTTTGTGCTATGGACTTGTAATTTTCTGTTTGACTTTTGTTTGTCTGGTATACTGATTATGTTGGATTGATTTCAGGTACTTTAGTTGCTATAGTTCCTTTGTGAACTTGATTTTGCTTTGCTTGCTAGCTTGAGCATTGAGGTATAATGATCTCTTCTCCATGTAGTCTGGAAGACCTGGCCTGTTACTTGGCCAGACACCTATCTGAAGTCCTCCTTAAGAGGCGATGCTTGTGCTTGTTTACTTTTGTCCCAAGCAGGAAAAGACCTCTATGAGGCAATTGGCAGATAAAAGAGATATGCAATCTATCTCCTACTAGTCAGTGTGTCTTCCCTTTGCTCACATCACATGTTGATGCATTGTGGATCCTAACCCCAAGATCTATGTTTGAATCAGAGTTATATGTGTAGAAGGGTTCCCACTTTCTGAACCCACACATCCCTTTGTCTAAAGCTCTCCCTGACCAGGGATAAGAGCTGTGAAGTCTTATCTTCACTTCCTATTTCATCTGCTTCACCCTAACTCTCAATGTTAGGGTTAAGAGCTAACATCACCCGATTACAGTTGTGTTGCTCTTGCAACCTAACCCTTGTGTGAGCCCACTTTGTGTGTATATAGTGTGTGCTATTTGTGATTGTTTGCTTTGCTTTTCCTGTGCTGTATAGGATAGCTTGCTCCGTGCAAGTTAGATAGCAACCTTAACTTAGGGATGATATGCATGATAACATCTAGGCTCGAGTCGTAGTCTCCCTAGTTGTGTCTCCCTTTGTTATCTGGTTAGGCTAGTCCTTAGTCCCTGCGTAGGGGAACTACGTTGCCCCGATCCTCATACCAGATGAGGTACGTAGGCAGGAGATGAGCTGATCTCTCCGGGCGCCCGTTTTGTTTTGTCTTTGTGTGTGTTAGGAGATGGATGTAAGCCCAGCGATTGGCATTCCGTATCCTCTTGTTGTGTGCTTGGAGTCCGGTATAAGTCCATCAAGTGGCATCTGGTTTCCAGTGTGGGTGTGTTTTGGTCCGGAATCTGATGTAAGTCCAGCGATTGGCATTCGGATTCCATGTTTGCCTGTGTCTGTTTTGTTTGCGTGCGTGAGCCGAGCTACGAATGCTCTGATTCTTCTTAGTCCGAGAAGATACGTATGCATAGGATGCGACATCCTAGCGAGCATGTTTTCCCCTGTCCGAACTACGTCGACTCTGATGTCTATTCCTGATAGACTACGTAGGCCCAGGATGCGATATCCTGCCGAGTTAGTTCTGTTTGTTTTCTTGTGTCTCTTTCAACCAGTGTTTGTTTGTTTTGAGCAGCGTTTAGCAACCATTTTCCTTCCTTTTGTGCGTGGATTCCGTCGAGTACGACGGATGCGTAGGGGTGCTAATACCTTCCCTTCGCATAACCGACTCCCGATCCCATTCTCTTTGGTCGCGAGACCATGTCTTTTCCAGGTTTACTTCGAGCGTTTCCTTTCCCTCTTTTGGGATAAATAACGCACGGTGGCGGCTCTGTTGTTCTGTTTTCCCGCCGGTTTTTCGCGTAATGCGACAGCTGGCGACTCTGCTGGGGATTAAGAGAAGTTGACCTCTTGCTGGTCCATCTTCCCTAAGCGAGTCTCTCCTAGCGCTCTCTAGGATAGGGTTTGGTTGTTGTTTGCTGTTATTTATTGCATTCATTTATTTATTGTTTGCATTTAATGTGTGCATTAATGTTTGCATTCATTCATATTCATATGTGCTGGCTGTGTTGTGTTTCTCTGTTTGGGGTGGGAGTTACTCGAGGTAAAAGGCCCAATACCCAGGCTATGAGTGAAATCTAGGAAACCTAGGAATAGAGTGATTCATGGGAAGCGGGTGGTATGCGCCAATTAGCGGAACATTGATATCACGAGCAGTTCAGACTCTGATGGGGTATTATCGGTGCATACATCGGGTGTGCACAGGATGATATTCTTGAAAGGGTTGTTTATCCTGCGTTTCTTTCGACCTTACCCTGGCCTAGATGACACCCGTGAGTGGGGAGGGAATGATCTTTATTATAGGTACTTTTGGTGACTTTTTGGTGACTCTGAATACTGATGGTGACTTTGGTTCAGATGAACTTATGGGTACTTACTCCTGTCACGCCAGAATTCTGTTCGTGATATCTATCAGCGGGTTCCGTTTATTTCAGATCCCCGGGTTGAATTTGAGAGTACTTGTTCAGAGGATCTGATTGTCGTCTGTTCAGTGGATGTTCCTGTGATGATAGTGATGTAACTTCTGGTTCCGTTTATTTCGGAACTCCCCAAGTTGGATTCATGGTGACTTAGTCCTTCAGATGACTGTGACTGGTTCAGAGACTTGAGGGGTCTTCAGATGACTTGGTGGCACAGTGACCTGCATTCATGCATTTGCATCATTATCATTTCGCATTCACCTGCATTCAACTCATGTCTACCCGTACTCGGGGTCCATCTTTGATTAAGATTCTGGTTGAGTGACACCCAGATGTCCGAATGTTATTGATGAAAAATTATTTGTCTCAGTGACGCTAGAATCAAAGGACAGAATATTCCTGGTACGGATAGACATTGCATGTGTGAGTCATACTAACCCATTTGCTGTTTTGTAGGTGTCAACCGGTGCGCATAGCTCGTCTGTTCAGATATCCTACTAGGGGCGACAAATCCAAACTGATGGATCCACCCAGCGCCGACCTTCTTGAGATGAAAGAGATGATAAGGGAATTGTTCAGTGTGGTGCAAGGGCTTGCCTTGGGGCAGAAGGCAATGGTTGAGAGATTGGAAAGGATTGAAGGATGGATGATCAAGGAGAAAGTTTAGGGAAAGGTTCCGTCATCCGAAGCAAACAACCCCTCTGACACAATAACAAAGAAACCCTCTGGCAGTGGTCCGCTCAAAAAGGAGGTTGAATCAGGAGGTGTGGAGACAAAGAAAGAACGCGGTAAGGATCGTTATCACCCTTATGTTGCCGCTGTAACCACTCTTGTTGATAATCCACCTGTACCACATCAACAACCACCACCTCAACAGAGAGCACCGAGGGCTAAGAGCCTAGTGAAGAAGGAGAAGGTTGATCATCAGTTTGAGGAGCCACCTGTAACTTATACCCTCCTATTCAAAAGATTGAGGGATCTGGGGTTAGTCCGACCAAGGATATTGATTCCCGTGGAACGAAAGCGGAGACCTCCAAACTATGATGAGAATGCCAGGTGCGAGTTCCATTCTGGGGCACCCGGGCACAGCATTGAGGGTTGTAGAGCTTTCAAACATGTCGTCCAGGACATGGTGGACTCTAAAGTTATCAGCTTGGCACAGATAATGAATGGAGATGTAAACCCCGTACCCAGGCAGGGTCCTGTAAAAGTGAAGATGGTGAGAAAGGACAAGGGAGGAATGAGGGTGACTGAAGAGGATCGGTTAAAGGTTCCAATGTCCGTGATCCCAAAACCTCTGATGAAGGATGGGGCTTTCCCTGGTGCTGATATTTGTTGTGAGGCCGTCGCCACAAAGGGATGTGTAGTGATGAAAAACACGACCCAGAAGATGAAGGAAGTAGAAACGGACAGTGAAAAATTTGAAACACCAAGTCAAGCAATTGAAACCGTCAAGGTGGAGAATGCCCTTGTTACTGAGAAAGAGAAAAGGTTGTCCATTTCTTCTTATAAACAAGCCCTGGAAGTGGTGAAGAACAGAGAGGCCCGAGGTTGGGGAAGGATCATTGATATTGTGATAAAAGCAGACATGTTTGGGGTCGGTTATCAGCCAGATCAAAAGTCGTCTAGACCAAACAGAGGATGTCGTCCACCGTACACCTTTGTCAGTGCAGGAATGCTGGATCCTGATCATGCTCGTTCAGTGAGTGAAGAGATTGACTGTGACCGCGAGCTCGAGGCGTGGATAAAATCGTGCGTACCAGAGAGTTGGAAGGCCTGCAAGATCGCCACTGTCACTCATCCAGAAGAATAGTATTTCTGTGTTTCAACTTTGTTTGCATGAAAGCCATACGTTTTCCCCGAAACGTAATGGTCCATTGTAAGGGTCATCTCATGTGTTTCATTGTGCAACATTTTGCATCAGTAATAAATGGATGTTTTTGTGATTAAAAGCGGTGTTCCCTGTTTTTCACTTATTTTTACAGTTTCAAGAAATAAAAATGGGAAGGTTTTTCTTTCTCTTTCCTTTTGATTTATTTGGTTCTGACCTCAAAATTGACTATCCTCCTGATCTCATTGATAACAATTCGGTTACACCTCTGTATGACTTCGACAATCCGATCTATTATGCCGAAGAGTAAGGCGAAGAAGATTGTGATCTGCTGGAATTAGCCAGGTTGTTAAGACAGGAGGAGAAGGTGATTCAACCGCACGAGGAGCGATTCAAGATTGATAATCCAGGCACCGCCGAGGTCGGAAAGGAAGTGAAAGTTGGTTCCGCCTGGAGGCAAGTGTCAAGAGCGAAGGCGATGCCAATCGGTCTCAGGAATACCGACGCCACGTATCAGAGTGACTTTGTTTCATGATATGATTCATCGTGGAATCAAATGCTATGTTGATGACATGATAGCAAAGTCCCAAGCAGAAAAAGGGCATCTGGTGAATCCGGGGCAAGTCGTTTGACCAGGTTGAGACAACTCAGACTGAGGTTGAGTCTGAATCAGTGCACTTGTGGAGTGCTGTCCGGTAAGTTGCCGAGGCTTATTGTGAATGAAAGAGGAATCGAGGTCGATCCTGCAAAACAAAAAAGAAAGAAAGAAAGAAAAAAAAAAGAAAAAAAAAGGAAAAAGCAATGTAAGAAATGCCTGAACCGAACCGAAAAAAAGAGAGCAAACGGTCAGGTGGATAATGGTTGCCAAGGGGCATTGAAAAAAATAAGTTGCAGGAACCTCTGATTCTGATGACTCTGGTAGAGAGACGGTCATTAATTCTGTAATTGACAACCCTCGAGGGGTCTATGAGGTGCGTATTGGGTCAGCATGACGAGTCTGGTTGAAAAGAGCATGCAATTTACCTTAGCAAAAAGTTTATCGACTGTGAAACAATACATTCACTGTTCGAGAAAACTTGTTGTACTTTGGCATAGGCTGCTCGCCGACTGAGACAGTATATGCTGGTTCATACCACTTTGTGGATTCCTAAGATGGATCTGATCAAGTAGGTACTTAAAGGAGCTAGCATTGACCGGACGGGTTGCGAGAGGGCAAATGATGTTGATTGAATACAATAGTCAGTATACCTCTCGGAAAGCAATCAAGGGGAGTGTATTGTCTGATTATCTCGCCCAGCGACCCATTGAGGATTATCAACCAAGGAAGTTTGAGTTCCCTGATGAGGACATCTCGAGATGCTCAAATCGAAAGATTGTGAGGAACCGATCCCGGAGGAGGGGCCTGACCCTAAATCCGAACGGATTCTGATGTCTGAAGGGGAGAGTAATATGGATGAGTCAGTGATGCTTTGGTTACGCCAAAGGGATCCCACGTTCCCTTTCGTTGCCCGGATAACATGTGAATGCACCAACGATGGTGGCTGAGTACGAAGCTTGTATCCTGGGTATCGATCTATGGTGCGTACATCTATTGGGGCAACGCCTTCCTCGGAGGTGTATGAGAAGGAATCGGTGCTACCATTTGAGGTCCTAATTAGAGAAGGCTGAGGTGATAAGGACTCGGTATGACGCGTTGAGCCTGACTGAGGAAAAGGGCTGACGGTTACTTGTCATGGGGCAGTTGTACCCAATGAGTGAAGCGTGTTGTTAACCAAGAAGTGAGACCTCGTGCATCCCACGTGGGAAAGCGGTATTGAAAGGATCCTTCCTCCTCAACGATCGTAGGGGCAAGTGGATATACAATTATGGATCCCATTCGTGGTCAAAAAGGTTTTCTCTAATAGAGCCTTGTTATCGACAACCGCGGATGATGAATATTTTCCATCCCCTGTGAATGCGGACGCAGTTAGAAAATACTTCGTAAAATTGACCCGCTGGACAAAAAAGAATAAAAGAGTCCAGGCAAAAAAGGGCATCCCGGTGAACCAAACAGAAAGAAAAGGTTCGGGCAAAAATTAGGGATAAAAATAAAAAGAACTATACACCCGGCAAGTCGAAAACCCCACAAGGGCGACTTGGGCAAAAAAGGGTATCCCGGTGGACCGAAAACCCGAAAGGGCGGTCCAGGCAAAAGAGGGATTGAAACGAACAACTGCGTCCAGCATGATCGTTTGTGCTTTGGACATGACTCGGCTAATCTTCTTCAGAGATCGATCGGAAGCGTCTTGTTCAGAAAACAGAAAGTGCGGAAAGTCTTGAGGACATATGAGGTGTAACTGAGTTGAAACCCGATGAGATCACGGTTTCACATTGCCATTAGGATAGATTTTTCCTTTTATGTGCAATCACCTCTTTTCAGGGTTTGCTTCCTGTGTGTCGCTCGGTTTTGAGCCGTCTTTTTCAGTTAGTAAAATGCGTGTTCAGTCAAATAGTGTTGTTTTTGTTTTCATTACCGCTTTGATTAGAAAACATCCGTTTATTTTGATAAGAATATTTGCATTTGGAAACATAGAGATCCCTTCTGATGCATGCTTATAAGATTGAAATCTGGAAATCTTATTCGGAAGTTTGAGTGACCTGGGTGTTGAAATATGGGGCATGCCTGGGGCACGCTTTTATCTAACGATCTCTTGTGCAGGTACTGTTAGATATCTTCATTCACTGGCATAGCCTTTTGGAAAAAAGAGGTCCCTGCAGAGCCCGACCAGGGGCAAAGGTTTAGACGAATAGTGAAAGGACGGTGAAGGATTACGACGACGATCCTGGAAGGTTAATCAAGAAGACTCTTCAAAGTCTGATAACTGGAAATTTGTATGAATTCTAGGAGTCCGGTCTCCGTGAGGTATGGAGAAGTTGGGAATACAAGGTGATGAATCAGAAAAGTCCAGACGAGTCTGGGAGTTCTCCAAAGTGGAAAGTCGACACTGGGGGCGGATGACAAACGCCACTGTTCGACGAGTCGACAGGCTTCCCATGTCAAATAAGACGTATCTCCCCAGTGTGTTGAGAGTGTGGTTTCCCCGACAGATTCGAGATCGGTGCCTCCTCAGCGAGCCTGAAGGTTGCCACATCCCCAGTGGAAGTGTCAGTGGGTAGATTGTTTCTACGGGTTGAGGATGGTCCCCTAACGAGATGTGTGTTGATGCTTTTCCTCAGCAGTTCCCCGAGTGGAGCGGGTTCAAAGAAATTTATCTCCAGCAGTTATCCTACCTGTGGATTGAGGAGCTTCCCGTAGCGGATATCTGCATCCCAAGCTGAGTCTGTCCTATCGGTGGTTTAGTTGGGTCGTCCCCAGCGGAGTAACATTTATTCCCCAAAGCAGAGTTTATCTTACTTGTGGATTGGTTGGCTCTCCCCAGTGAAGTCGCCTGATTATCCCTAGCAAAGTCTTGTTACTCCCCAGAGAGTTGCTTTGTTTACTTTCCCTGGTGGAGTATTGATGGTTCCTTAGCGCAATCGCTTTGGTTAATCTTCAGCGCAGTCGCCGTTGGGTAGTCTTCAGCAAAGTTGTATTGGTTGCTTCCCCAAGCGGAGTCCCCGAGTGGATTGGGTCCTTTGAAGGATTGTCCCCAGCGGAGTCTATTCTTTCCCCGACAACAGTGTCCTTTCTCCAGCATGAGTGAGAAGTCGGTGCTTTCCCCGTAGAGTATTCCTCAAGCAGAGTCTCCCCACAGAGTCGGAGTATCTGATCTTTTGGCTTCCCAGCCAGAGTTCATTTTGCATTTTGCATATAGTGAGAATTGCATCCTCAAAAATGCGTAGCATTTCCATTCATAATGGAGCATTACGGCATAGAAAAATTCAAACATATGCATTCATGTGTTGAAACCCAATCAGACCATATCCGCGGCAGAGGCGGATCTTTGTTCAACATTTGTACGACACATTTGCTACAGTTGCTTCTGACAGCATTCAGGATTGATACCCCTCAGAGAGGTTTATTTCCTCATCCGTTGGCGAAAGGAAAGCCTGATTCTCCCCAGTGAGATCCCCAGCAAGTGTTTAGCCTTGCCTTGGCATATGTGGTGTCATCTTGTGATGCTGGTCAGTGTCATTGTTAGCACCCGCGTGTGTTATTTCTTTGGTGTCGGTAAGCACCATCTTTCGGTGTTTTTCCAGTCATTCGTTAATGTCTGGTCTTCTTTGGTGTCGGTAAACACCATCTTTCGGTGTTTTCCCAGTCATTCGTTAATGTCTGGTCTTCTTTGGTGTCGGTAAACACCATCTTTCGGTGTTTTCCCAGTCATTCGTTAATGTCTGGTCTTCTTTTGATGTCGGTAAACATCATCTTTCGATGTTCGTAATGTCGTCTATCTTCCCCAGAAGTTTCCTCCTCCCCGTTGGTGCCGATAAACGTCGAGTTTTTCCTATGCGTCCGTTGACGTATAGTTGCTTGTTCCCCACAGATCATTTGGTAATTCCTGATGATTCCCCACAAAGCTTTACCTCTCCGTTGGTTTCGATAAACGTTGAGTTCTTCCCGATCGTCCATTGACGATCGGTTGTTTTCTTCCCCAAAGCTTCACCTCTCCATTGGTTTTGATAAACGTCGAGTTTTTCCTATATGTCCGTTGACTTATAGTGATATCTTTCCCCTCAGAGTTTACCTCTCCGTTGGTTTCGATAAACGTCGAGTTTTTCCTGGTCGTCCCCAGTAGAGTTACCTCTCCGTTGGTTTCGATAAACGTCGAGTTTTTCCTAGTCGTCCGTTAGCGCCTAGTTGTACCCTTCCCCATGCAGGGTTACCTCTCCGTTGGTCTTGGTAAACATTGAGTTTTTCTCATTCGTCCGTTGACGTCTGATTGTATATCATATTCCCCAGTCATTCATTAATGTCTGGTTGATTCCCAGCCAGAATCCCCAGTAGAGTCGTCGGTGGACGTCCTATTCAGTTTCCGGTTGTTATACCCCTTCCTTAGTGAAGTGGTTTCTCCTTCTCCGTTGGTGTCGATAAACGTCGAGCTTCTCCCGTTCGTCCGTTGACGTCTGGTCGAGTCTTTCCTATTCATCCGTTGATGTCTGGTTACCTCTCCGTTGGTTTCGATAAACGTCGAGTTTTTCCTAGTTATCCGTTGATAACTAGTTGTATCCTTTTCACCTCAGATTCTCCTCTCCGTTGGTGTCGATAAACGTCGAGTTTTTCCTAGTTATCCGTTGATATCTAGTTGTATTTTCCCCACAGGTCATCCGTTGATGTCTGGTTACCTCTCCGTTGGTTTCGATAAACGTCGAGTTTCTCCCGTTCGTCCGTTGACGTCTGGTCGAGTTTTCTCCTTCTTCGTTGGTGTCGATAAACGTCGAGCTTCTCCCATTCGTCCGTTGACGTCTGGTCGAGTCTTCTCCCTCTCCGTTGGTTTCGATAAACGTCGAGTTTCTCCCGTTCGTCCGTTGACGTCCGGTCGAGTTTTCTCCTTCTCCGTTGGTGTCGATAAACGTCGAGCTTCTCCCATTCGTTCGTTGACGTCTGGTCGAGTTTTCTCCTTCTCCGTTGGTGTCGTTAAACGTCGAGCTTCTCCCTTTCGTCCGTTGACGTCTGGTCGAGTCTTTCCAGTCATCAGTTGATGTCTGGTTACCTCTCCGTTGGTCTTGATAAACGTCGAGTTTTTTCTGGTCGTCCCCAGTAGAGTTACCTCTCCGTTGGTTTTGGTAAACGTTGAGTTTTTCCCACTACGTCCGTTGACGTTTGGTTGTATCTTTCCCAGTTCATTCATTAATTTCTGGTTACCTCTCCGTTGGTCTCGGTAAACGTTGAGTTTTTCCTAGTCGTCCGTTGACGTCTAGTTGTGATTTTTGTTCCCATTCATCGTCTTTAATGTATGGAGGTGGTTGTACCATTGAGAGAAAAACCAGAAAAAATCAAAATCCCCAGTAATAAACCTCAGATCCCGTTGGAAGCATCCGTTGGTGCATTATCCTTTGGTGGATCCCCGCAGTGTGCAAATTTCTACGGTTTTTCGGTATTCAATCCCTATTTACCCTGAAGGTCTGACTGCCGTTATTCTCATCCATTCGGGTTCCCAGTTGATTGAATAGGGGCAGCTGTAGCACCTCAAATTTGCACCTCCCATTTTGTACATACATTTTAATTTTAGGTCATTAACATTAACATTGTCCACTGCATAGCATTGCATTGTCCTTTGCCCAAGTGCAAGTCATCAGGTCAAGACTGGTTAGGAGGATCAGTCAAGCAACCAAGCATGTGCAATTCCTATTGAAGCAAAGCCCTAAGGTTGGTTCAACAAGTTCACATGACCTAGGTATCATTTTGAAGTGGTTTGGCCAAAGGTTGGATGCTCAGAAGTCATCAGTCAAGCAGAGATTCATCTAAAACCCTAGAAAGTCAACTGTGGTCAACTGTGCCTGAAATCATGGATTTGAAGGTGAGAGATGGTTTGGAAGGCCTCATTCATGTCCATACAAGTTTCATTTGACATTTCAAAGATCAACATTGAAGAGTTTGAGGTCAGATGAAACGTTTCCAAAAATAGTAAGTGACCTGTAATTTCAAATTGCCAAAAACGGAAAGGTCTTCTCCTCAAATTTACATCATCATACAAGCTTCAAATGAAATTTTGCCCAACATGGAAGTTGAAGATCTTGCTCTCACTTTTCCAAAAAGTCCAAGAACATCCATTTCGCATGTGTGGTTGGCAAGTTATGATCAAATCATTGTCAAGATATTTTGAACTTCAAGCTTGGATAACTTTCACACCACAAGGCCAAATGGAGTGGGGTTTTTTGCTACATTCTCCTTTTAACATGAACTATCATAATCATGCATTTCCATTCATCAAATCACATCACACAAAAATTGCATTTTTCACTTGATTTAAATTTGAATTTGGAGGGAAAAAGTCCATTTTGAGAAATATGCATTTTCCACATTTCCAAGCTTCACATTTGGTTACTACATGATATTTGGAGTGTGTTTGAGTAACAATTCATGCACTATAGCAGCTTTTAGCATGCATGAAGGTGGATTAGCAATTTTGCACATACACTTGCATTTCATTAATCACTTTGGTTTTGGCTAATCATGCTTAACAAACTTCATTAGCAAACCATATATATTGCTAATCATAACAGAAAACACAATTAATATTCATTCATCTCAGATCTAGATCCAATTCCAAAATTGCACAAACTTTTTCTCTCCATTTTTCTGCAAAATTTTCCATAGAACTTGCATTGTTCTTCGAGGATCCATCATTCACAAGCACTTTGGAGTGAAATTGAAGCAAGGAATCACCATTTTCAAGCCAAATCGAGGACTGTAGCAAGAAGCTTCATCAATGGCAGCTGAAGATTTGAGCTAGATCGTGCAAGCTGAACTGCCAATTCTTCATCCATTCCATCATATATGAGCTAAGGATCATCTGTTTTTGCCTTTGAAGACTTGAAAGCTGCGATTTCACATCTGCATCTTCATAGAGGTCAGATCTCGAATCCTATAATTCTTGAAATATTGATGTGCTTTCTATAGATCTTGCCATGCTGAGTGTACTGCGCTTTGAATCGTTGATTTTCATTGAGAATTGAATGAGTTCTTGTGATTTTAAGTTTGATAGCCAAAACTTCTTCTGCTCGATCCGTTCATTATAGCAAGAATTAGGTTAAAGTATGTTTAGATTAGTGATGAGCGTGGAAAGATGAAACTATCGGTATGTCGTTTGTGAATTTCTGTGCAACTATGTTCTTGAGTGATGAACATGATGAAGATCGTATGAAGATCTTAGGGTTTCACTCCCAGAACTATCGTAGATCCATTTCCCGTGTATGTGCATGCGTTCTGTTGTTTCTGGCCCATGCGTTGGTCCACTCGCCGCGCTCTGATTGGCCTGCGTTTCAATTAAATGAAACGCAGCGTTTTGGGACCGGGCCAGACTTCCAAATAATTACCACTTTGCCATTATTCCATTTTAATTCATTTTCTTTTTTCAATTTTTATTTCATTTTCATCTTGCATCTTCCAAAAATCATAAGTCACTCAATATTTTTCCAAATGAGATGGAATTTTTTGCATAATGTTCCTCATGATCTCTAGAATTTTATGGTGATTTTTCCAAAATTGTGCACGTGTGGATTTTTAAATTGCCTAGGGTTTGCTCATGCTTATGTTTTCTTGCACCTTGCTTGATGTTTTGATCATGAAATGATGATGCTTAATCCAATGGAGCTGAAACTTTATATGTGTAAACTAGACACCTTGTGGAGAATTTTGGTATATAGTTTGTGATTTTTGCATTCCTGGTTTGTGAGATATGATCTGATCATTTGAGGTGTGACAATTTGTGTCACACCATTTCTTGTCCAACTTGTGGATTTTTGTGACCATGCCATATGAACTCAAAATGACCTGAATTTTGCATGTTGAATCTTCTGCATGTTAAGTTTGAATGTGAATATTTGTGGATTTTTTGAGTGCATTTCCAATTTGTTTGAGAAATTCCTTTCTGTTTGACCAATTGTGGACTTTTTGTGAGTCATGATCTTATATGATTTGTGAAATTCTTGTTGTTTATTGGATGAACTTTAAATTTTGCATGTGTGTTCTAGACATCTTGAAGTGTGTCATGGATTTGATTTGGTTCATTTATCTTATGCCAATTCTGTTTTATGCTTGCTTGAAGTTGATGCATGATTTGGTGCCTTGTATGAGCTTGTTTGAGTATGCTTTAGCTTGATGAATTTAATTGACTTGCTTCCCTTTGTCCAAATGACTTGAAATTTGGTGTGTAGATCATGTTATAAATTCTGTTTGGCCATGAATATTTTGGGGATTTATTGAAATGTTTGTGAGTTGATTTGAATTGGATCTTTCTGTTTGGTCCTATGAGGTTCTAAGTTGCATGCTTTGCACTCTTTGCCTTATGAAATGATCTTAGTGAATGATATGAACATGAGACCACTTGTATTTGTTTCTTATTTGATTGATCTTGATTTTTGATAAGTTTCATGTTCTGTTTTGGTTTATTGCTCCCATTTTGACCCTAGTCTTGTACTAGTGGTTAGTGCTTAATGTTTGAGCTTTGTTTCAGGTCAAAGAGCACAATTGCTTATACTTGATGATGTGAACTCAATTGGAGTTGGTTTATTGCTTGTTTATGACTAACTTTGAATTTGTTTTGTAGGCATTGAGACTTATGCTTAGGCCTTGTGGCTTGCACCTATGTGCATTGATGCTTGTTATCTGTTTGTGCTATGGACTTGTAATTTTCTGTTTGACTTTTGTTTGTCTAGTATACTGATTATGTTGGATTCATTTCAGGTACTTTAGTTGCTATAATTCCTTTGTGAACTTGATTTTGCTTTGCTTGCTAGCTTGAGCATTGAGGTATAACGATCTCTTCTCCATGTAGTCTGGAAGACCTGGCCTGTTACTTGGCCAGGCACCTGTCTGAAGTCCTCCTTAAGAGGCGATGCTTGTGCTTGTTTACTTTTGTCCCAAGCAGGAAAAGACCTCTATGAGGCAATTGGCAGATAAAAGAGATATGCAATCTATCTCCTGCTAGTCAGTGTGTCTTCCCTTTGCTCACATCACATGTTGATGCATTGTGGATCCTAACCCCAAGATCTATGTTTGAATCAGAGTCATATGTGTAGAAGGGTTCCCACTTTCTGAACCCACACATCCCTTTGTCTAAAGCTCTCCCTGACCAGGGATAAGAGCTGTGAAGTCTTATCTTCACTTCCTATTTCATCTGTTTCACCCTAACTCTCAATGTTAGGGTTAAGAGCTAACATCACCCGATTACAGTTGTGTTGCTCTTGCAACCTAACCCTTGTGTGAGCCCACTTTGTGTGTATATAATGTGTGCTATTTGTGATTGTTTGCTTTGCTTTGCCTGTGCTGTATAGGATAGCTTGCTCCGTGCAAGTTAGATAGCAACCTTAACTTAGGGATGATATGCATGATAACATCTAGGCTCGAGTCGTAGTCTCCCTAGTTGTGTCTCCCTTTGTTATCTGGTTAGGCTAGTCCTTAGTCCCTGCGTAGGGGAACTACGTCGCCCTGATCCTCATACCAGATGAGGTACGTAGGCAGGAGATGAGCGGATCTCTCCGGGCGCCCGTTTTGTTTTGTCTTTGTGTGTGTTAGGAGATGGATGTAAGCCCAGCGATTGGCATTCTGTATCCTCTTGTTGTGTGCTTGGAGTCCGGTATAAGTCCATCAAGTGGCATCTGGTTTCCAGTGTGGGTGTGTTTTTGTCCGGAATCAGATGTAAGTCCAGCGATTGGCATTCGGATTCCACGTTTGCCTGTGTCTGTTTTGTTTGCGTGCGTGAGCCGAGCTACGAATGCTCTGATTCTTCTTAGTCCGAGAAGATACGTATGCATAGGATGCGACATCCTAGCGAGCATGTTTTCCCCTGTCCGAACTACGTCGACTCTGATGTCTATGCCTAATAGACTACGTAGGCCCAGGATGCGATGTCCTGCCGAGTTAGTTCTGTTTGTTTTCTTGTGTCTCTTTCAGCCAGTGTTTGTTTATTTTGAGCAACGTTTAACAACCATTTTCCTTCCTTTTGTGCGTGGATTCCGTCGAGTACGACGGATGCGTAGGGGTGCTAATACCTTCCCTTCGCATAACCGACTCCCGATCCCATTCTCTTTGGTCGCGAGACCATGTCTTTTCCAGGTTTACTTCGAGCGTTTCCTTTCCCTCTTTTGGGATAAATAACGCACGGTGGCGGCTCTGTTGTTCTGTTTTCCCGCCGGTTTTTCGCGTAATGCGACAGGATGTTATGGCTATCTTTATTTGATGCCTTGGTCTTCATATTATTGGCTTGGATGTTTGCTTATGCTTATTGCTTGCTCAAAAGTCCAAAAGAAATGGGTTTCTATCTGACATTCGTGTCTTATGGATTGCATCCTATTGGTCAGACTTTTTCAACTCTTAACTTTTAATTTTTGTCTAGGATAGTCTCTTCATCTCCTCCCACTTCTTCAATTTCAAAATCTCTCCCTCTTTTCAAAAACCTTCTTTGCTTGTGACTTCAGACTTAGACATGTTTTAATGAGTAGAAACTTTGATCTTATACCGATGAATTTTTAAAACTTTTTCTTAATCAAATTTGTGAATGAACTTAACCATATTGACTTTAATTTCAAAATACAAAAAAAAAGAACTAACAGCCTCATTCAAGTCTTTGGCCTTTTTGTGCCTTTTTCTATTAAATTTTTGTTAAAACCGATTCACAAACTTCATTGAGGGTAAAAATGCTCCATTTTCACTCATTATCCACCACTTAAGGCTCGTGGAACATAATACTAATCATTGTTATTATGTGTTTTAAGTTTGATTAGTAAAATGCCACTTGACGTTTGTAGCGGTAAATTCGTGACCATCAAGTTATGGATAAACTTGACATCAGTAAAACTATAGTCGCCACCGCGCTTTTATTATTTTCAAAGGAAAAGGGAAAAGTACGAAAAAAAACCCAAAGATAAGAAGTTTTCAAATCAAAACTAATAAAATGCAAAAGATTACAGGTAAGGGGGTTGGTTACACAGAGGGAAGGTGTTAGCACCCAAACTGTCATAGGTACTCATAGGGAGCCCTTTTTTGTGTCCATATGTTTTTGGGTATAAATTATGCTTGATAAAATATAGAGTTTGAGGATGAGAAAATAATTCATTGATTATATTTTTGTTTTTGACAAGACCTTCGGTCTTATTCCAACGTACCAACATGAAAATGAGTGATCAAAACCCCGTAGTTCATGGTAAAAATTTCAAAGAAGTTGATGAATTGATTTTAACAAAAAAAAGTTTAACAAGAAAAGGGCACAAGAGGCCAAAGTTTTGAATGGGGTTGTTAATTATTTTTGTATTTTGAAATTTAATTCAATATAGTTAAGTTTATATACAAGTTTGATTTAAGAAAAAGTTTGAAAATTCAATGGCATAAAGCCAAAGTTTCTAATCATTAAAACGTGCCTAAGTTTGAAATCACAAGCAAAGAAAGTTTTTGAAAAGAGAGAGAGAGAGATTTTGAAATTAAAGAAGTGGGAGGAGATGAAGAGACTACCTTAAGCAAAAAATTAAAAGTTAAGAGTTGAAAAGATCTGACCAATGGGATGCAATGCAACATACAAGAATGTCATATAGAAATCCACTTTCCTTTGGACTTTGACAAGCAATAAGCAATAAGCAGTGAGAAATATCCAAGCATTATGTGAAGATCAAGGCATCAAATAAAGATAGCCATAATATCCAAGCAAGCAATCCAATAGCTAGCAGTCTTCAGTGTCTTTCCATGTAGCAAATGAAATATCCTTTGATCAACTCAAAACAAAACATCAGACTTATACAATAATAAAAAAAATAAGCAATCAAGCACAGAGACAAAGTAGCAGATAAATCAAAGAGATTCAAAGTCTTACATCAGATGAAGGCATAACCAAAGATAGCTCAGTCTTAGATGTTGGCATTGACCCAGTCCTTTAGCATAGGGTGTGTAAACCTAGTTCTAAGTCCAAAAATTCAAATCAAGTCCCAACAGTCCAACAAATGTTTTTTAGGGTTTTGGTTGTTATTAGGTGTTTTAGGGTCCAAAGACCACAAGCAAAACAAAAGCAAGCAAACAATATATACAATCACAAGATATGGCTCAAGTGAGCAAAGTGAAAAAGACTTGAAACATAAACAAGTTGCATGAAATGTAAATGGCAATGAATGATAAAGGTACTTAAAATTTAAAATGCATAAAGTAAATGACTTGAAAGTAAAGAAATATTAATTAAGAAGTTAGTCAATGGTTAGTCAAATGTTAGTCATGATTTTTAATTGATTAAGTCATTCTTTGGAGAACAGTCAACCATTCATTCACGAGTATGAATCTTTAAACCAAGACATCTTCCATGAGAAAGGCTCCAACTTGGATAATTCAACAAGTATGCCACTAGCTCTCATGAAAGGAAAAAAGATCAAGTTTCCACATAATGTCGTGAAGAATGGGATACTTACAATCTCACTTACTATAATGTTATGCCTTGAGGGTCAAATTTAGCTCTATGTTAAACTATCGTAATTGGACTTATGTAGAAGTCACAACTATCTGAGGTCGGGCAATAAAAATATAGGTGTTAATGCATGTTAGAGATTTGGTACAAAGAACCAAATTCCTAAAACATACCACACACTAAATGAAATGAGGTAAGGACTTATCTCAATCTGGCTCATTTTAATTCATCTGACACAAGGTCGTTGATGAATCAACTAGTCATTAGACATGAAGAGATTCCATTGGTCAATGATGGATTGAGGAAAGAATAGGGATGAAGATGAAGAAAGAAGGGGGAGTAGAAACACCAATTGATCATGAGAGGAATTTCATCTGATCAATACCATCTATTCATTTTGGGAGATGAAATGTACATTTCATCAATCCCCTAAATCCAATGGTTTTGATTAAACAAAAGTCAAATCAACCATAACCAATGCCCAAATATAAAGTCAAACATCATAAGACCATAAAAATGGCTCAACATAATTTTTTAACATTTAATCAATTAAAAAACAATCTTAAAATTGAATTAAAATGCATTTTAGTATGGACAAAACCTCAAATCCCTTCAAAACACCAAACAAATGGCCAAGGGATTTATCCTAGGTCGAACAAGGTCAAAGGACCTTAGACAAAAAACTTCAAGATTTTTAGAAAGTCAGAAGTATTTTAAAACAATTAAAAATAAGTCCAAAAACATTTAATTCATAAAAAATATCAAAATTAATCTGAGGAATAATTTTAGTTCAGAATATAGAAGAGAAAAATATTTAATTATTTTTGGTGAAAGTCCCATATTTTTTGGATTAAAAATAAAATTTCTATGAATTAAACAAAATAAATGGATTAAACAGAAAATCAGAAAATATAATAAAATTCAAAAAACCAAGGGCCATCAGATCTCCCTCATTAGTTGAGGTGGTAGATCTGATGGTCATGCACATCAAGTCCACCATAGACCAAAGTCAATGCGTAACACCAATGATAATCAAAACCAAGGGCCATGATAACACATTTTAAACAGATTAGATGGTTGGAGACACACCATCACATCACTTGAGCTAGGGCTCTGGTCATCTTGTCTAGTGGACCTCACCAGACTGGTCCACCATCAACCACCACCAAAATAAAAATTAAGGACATCATTTTAAAGGAAAAATGCGTAGGAGCTCGAATTTGGCCTCCATTTCTTCCAATTCCAAGTATATTGAAAGATACATGGATTTGAAATTTGAGGTGCATGATCTGAGTTGCTTCGATTTGACCTCAAAGCAACTCAATCTTGTTGCCTACATTGGTAGGACTTCAGACAACCAATAATCAAAGAGAATGGTGAAGAATTGAGAGAGAATCGAAGGCTTGAAGTTTCTGAAAATTTACCTTCGGGTAGCTATGATTTTGCTTGATCTTGATCTGAATTCACTTGGTTCTTCCTCCTCTTGCTTGCAGTGACCAATTGAGATGAAAAGAGCAATGAATCCTTGGAGTTTTAATCCCAAAAAAGAAGGTGAAATTCAAACTCTATTTCAAAGAAATCTTCAAGGAGTTCTATGGTGTAGGGTTCAGAAATGGTTTCGAAACGCTTTGTGAATGTGTGTGTACTGATCTTGAGGCAATGCAATGGTATATATAGGCTATGGAATTCAGTTTTGCACCCTTTTCAAATTTGGCCAAAAATAGTAACATTGGTGCATGGATGCATGGTCATTGATTTGAGCCCAAACCATGATGTAATCCCACTCTAATTCGTGCATAATGGATACTAAAATCATCATATCTAAGCATGCAAAGAGAAATGATCACTTGAATTCAAAACTTGCCAAAATAAACCCAACAAAGGAACCACGCGCAAGTCTATCAATTCTTGTCCAAATGAAGTGATCTTGGACTTTCTGGAAAGGTGAAATCAAGGGTAACAACTTTGATGTTTAACACTTTTCCATTTATATCTTGGATCATGATTAATTTTAAGGTGGAAGTTGAAGAAATCAAACATAGTTGAAAATTTTCTAAGTACAAAGTCAAATAATCACTTCTTCCATCTTGAATAACTTTTGCTATGAGCTCCAAAGGAAAATGGTTTCTTCACCAAAGTTGTATCTCTTTTATCCCTATTAAATTTGGTCACAAATTTGACATCATTTGGATTTGGAATGAGGGAGTTATGCATTTCAGAAGTTGAGGAAACTTGCGTGTTCAATGGTAATGGCCCAAAATGACCTATAATGTTTCCTCGTGGAACATGCCCTTACAAGTTGAATTTGATATTTCTCTTGATCTTTGGGACTCATGGAGGATCATATATGCATAATATGATGTATAATGAAGTATCCCTTGATATATTTGACCAATTGTTGAATAAATGTGATGAGGAAGTCACACAAGATACCCAGATGAATTAGGGCTTCCAAGGCAAACAAGCTTCAAACCTTTGATGAATTCTTGATCAAAATGATAAATGAAGAACATGGGGATCCATATATGATGCTTAGAACCATTGCGAATATTTTCTTGATTGATCTCTTGTCATGAGGGTCTCAAACCCTAGGATTGAGCTTGATGAGGCATAGGTGGATGTACACACTACCTACAAAAGAAACAAAGCTACACATAGACATATTTTTGGCATTTTGGTTAGTAAATAAAGAAAAGAAAAGTACGATACAAAAAATGTGCTTGGTGATCTCTCCCAATGCAAACCCCATGAATGAGGGGTAAGGAGGATGCCAAGGTATGATCCCAAAGCTAATGCAAATGATGAGATAGCATGAGGGATCTTAGGGTCAAAATTGGGGTCTTACAGCTGCCCCTATTTAAGGATATTCTGACTGAGGATGTGAAGGTTAAAATATTTGTATCAACTCAGTCGAATGGACTTAAATAACAATATCAAGAAACAAATTTTGGTCCCTAAGAGACCTCATGATGCATATGATATGAATGTTAAAATAATCTTTGTGGGGAATATATCGCCACAAAGGAAAAGAATCCGAAGAAATTGAAAATCCACAGGAGAAAAATGCATTCCGTAAGGAAAACTCACTGGGGAGACAAAGACTCTGGGGTAAAAGTCACACGTAGGCCAGACTACGACTTAAAAACTGCTGGGAGACACGACGGGATTTCCACGAAAATAAATCAATGGAAAGACTCGGTTGGGGAACAGGAAAATATGCATATATAAAGCAAGAAACAACTGTTGGGGAAAAGCATAAATTAGAACAAAGTTGTTATGCTTATGCAGAGGGGATTCGATTTCACAAAGAAATACAAAATCAAACTCAACTGGGAAAAAAACTTTAACACAAAAGTATAGAGATATATTATCTATTACCGGTTACTGGGTAGGAAGATAATACACTCGGACATAGGGATATCCCTTACCGGTTAAGGTAAACATATCAAGGATGACTTGCTGAGGAAAATAAGGCGCATTCATTACCAGTTACTGGGTAAGAACGACCTACTGGGGAAAGGAAATCAAATAGGATTTACAACTACCTGCTACTGGGAAGAAGACCAAAGAGAGAGTGTCAGTCACTGATTAAAGTAAACATATCAAGGATAGACCACCTGGGGTAAAAAAGGAAGAATATTCGTTACCGGTTAGGGTAAAGAAGATCAAGGATAGAATGACAGGGAAATAATAGGAATTACAACTACCGGGTACTAGGTAGAAGACCAAAAATATAGAATATCCTTCACCGGTTAGAATGAACATATCAAGGATAGACTTAGCAGGGGAAATGGGATTTACAACTACCGGTTACTGGGCAGAAGACCGTAAAGAGGAGAAAATCCATCACTGATTAAAGTGAACATATCAAGGATATACTCTCTGGGGAATAAAATAAGGATTACAACTACCTGTTACTAGGTAGAAAACCAAATAGGAAGGATATCTGTTACCGGTTAGGGTAAACATATCAAGGATAGACTTGTCGGGGAAACGTGAAAATGAATCCGCTGGGGAAAAAAGGAAGTAAATTACTTTTTATCGGGTATTGGGTAAAGATAAAGTACTCAACATCAAGAAAAATATTACCAGTTACTGTGTAATAAACTCTCGGAGACTAAAAGATCTATCTAGGTAAGAACTAGAAAGAAATGATCAATCAAAGACTCAACCAAATGAGGATATTGTTGGTGTAAGCCCTAGAGGCCAATACTTTTGGTACTTGTATCGAAATATTTATTAATAATAAAAGGCTTTTTCTTTATTATGGTTGTTTAATAAAGTCCCTGGAATAGATAGTCTATTTAATGTATCAAGTGTGACTTGATCATGAGAACACATTAAACATAGGGACACTATTCTTAAAGTATCCGTAGTCGAGCTTTATTGTGAAGTGGGATAACATTACAGCATTAAGACTATTATGTTTGTAGACTGATGATCACATCTCATGGATCATGGATAAAGAGTTATCAAGTCTTAAACATAGGTATGAATATTAAGAGTAATATTTATACCGGATTGACCCGCTATGAGAATACTATATAGAAAGTTATACAAAGTGTCATAAGTTATTCTCATGGTGATAATGGTGTATACCACTCTTCGACCTGAAACCACTATGGATCCTAGAAGTAGAGTCGAGTGCTTTATTGCTGATTCAACATTGTCCGTAACCGGATAACCATAAAGACAGTTGATGGGTACTCCACGAAGCATGCTGAGGGACATGAGTGACCTAGATGGAATTTGCCCATCCTGCGTAACAGGATAAATGTCTATGGGCCCAATATTGAGCTGCACAAGGATGACACGGTCTATACCTTGTGTTCAATATAGACATGAGGGCAAAGGAGTAATTATACACATAATTATTATCATAGGAGGTTTTGTCAGATCACATGACATTTTCGTGTTTTGGGTAGCAGTGATGTGTTGCTAGATACCGCTCACTGTTTATTATGTTAAATGCGTGATTTAATATAATTGTCAACGTTGTGATAACCTACAGGGTCACACACAAAGGACGGATTGATGAGAGATAGAGCAACTAAGGAACATCGTAAGGTACGGTGTACTTAAGTGGAATACGAAATATGGTAAGGTACCAAATACTTAAGTGATTTTGGCATATTATGAGATATGGGCCAAAATACACTTAAGTGGGCTTTTTAGCTTGAAGCCCACACAAGTCGTTCTATAAATAGAACCCCTTGGGTAGAAGCATTGTCACTCCACTCAGACTCAACTCAAGTGAAGACTTGGAATTTCGTTTCCCTCTCTCTCTCACTCAAAGCCTTCATTCGTACCAGCTAGCAGTGAGATTGAAGGAATCCGTTCGTGTGGACTGAGTAGAGACGTTGTCATCGTTCAACGTTCGTGATCGCCACAAGAGGTAACGATTCTATCACTGATCATGCCCATTCGTAAGGATCACTAAATGGAGAAATTTTTAAATTCCGCTGCGCCTTAGATGGAAATTCTCCTTCAGTGGTATCAGAGCCACTTACGAAACCATGAATCTGATAACTATTTTTGTTCTGTATTAATATGATTAAAGACAGAATGAATCAAAGATTAAATTGAGATCGATCAAGTTATATATATGATATATGTAATCCTGATGCAAAATACATTATATATGATATAGTGTTCTCGTTTCTTTCATTCAAACACTCAATGGTTGTTTTCCTTTGAGCGATCAATGGTCATTTGCTTCTTGATCCGACAGTGTATGGTGAAGCAATGACGTGTTGATCAATCATACTGAATCAACAATCGAGATGTGTTTGACGGTCTGAAATTGGTGCATCATGGTTAGTGACGGCACAAGGGTTGTGTTGTCAGACAGTTATGCGATTGGGGTTGTGACTACACAAGAGTTGTGCTTTCTAAACACTTTTCTGAACAGTGTTAACCGGTTAGCGCATATGATTAACCGGTTAACGCAATACGAAATAATTTTTTTTAAAGTTTTTCAAACAGTGTTAACCGGTTAACGCATTTGGTTAACCGGTTAACGCAAGACGGAAAACAGTTTTCCAAGAGATTTTCAAACAGTGTTAACCGGTTAACACATTTGGTTAACCGGTTAACGCAAGGCAGAAAATAATTTTTGAACAGATTTCAAATAGTGTTAACCGGTTAACGCATTTGGTTAACCGGTTAACGCAAGGCAAAGTTCACCCGTTCGGCTAAATCAGTGCTTTAAATTATCAAGTGTTGATGCGAAAAACGACGTCGATTTTAAATGAATTGTTCATTAAAAATTTCGGCCAGGAGCGCTGCCCCTTCAACCCCGCAAGGAATCAGTGCTTTAAAGTATCAAGTGTTGACCGGGCAGTGGACCCCCGGCTAACTCTGCGTAGTGTGATCGGTCGTCGATATTTAATTTGATTTTAATTAATTAAAGGAATTAACAATAATAATAAAGTGTTTATTATTGTCTTGTGGTGATCGGTTATGGCCTTAGTTTTCCTTTATTCTGCTTTGGGTTTTAAAATACGACCTGCGTGTCGTGCCTCTCTTTTAATCTCTCAATGTAACTTCTTTTCTCATCTCACTCCCTCGTATGTAAAACGGGTTTCTTTTATGTAATGTAATGATATGAAGAAAGCAAAGAAGTCAGTGCCAAAGGAGGACAACCTTGAAGATCTTGCTTGGAGAAGCTTAGATCGCTGTTAGGTTAGCTTAGGTTCTCTCATTGGCTTGGGAGAACAATTGCGCTAGGGGCCATAATTGTTTCATTATGTATGTATGTATGTTGATGCATGTGAATGCATGTTGACGCATGTGAGGGGCGATTTATATGATAAATAAGCTGGTGAGATCAGAAAAATTGCAATTCCCTCAAATTAAATATTAAGTTTATACTTTCCAAGTTTTAACACTCATCAAGACTAGTAATGGATAATGTAGGTTTCGCCTACGCGAGGTGCATGTTCTATATTAGTAAGGTGAGATGGGATAGTTGTAATATCCAACTGTTAAAACAATGGGTCAAACTTAACTAAACAAATTATAATAAGATTATATATGTTTAGAAGCAAGAGTTGGGAATGATCCATATGATGGATTGGAATAAGGAGTTATTCACCCAACTGAAATTTTCGAGAGTTGTATGAGATATAATTGGAAGGAGTTCCTACCTAAATAACCTAGTTTTCTGTAATCCGCCTACGCGGACTTAGAACGAAGTGAAATATGGATCTCGACCCACTAGAAAATCTTCCAACGGGATTTTCCGAATCAAATGATGAGGGTCATTTGTTTTGAGTAAAATAGTGGGAGCATATTTGATTAAAGGCCTAATTAAATATGTCAATGATACTTATATTTTCATTAATCCTTATGTAGATTACCATGACAGGAAACACCTCTAACAACATCCTGCGATCAATCCTTGATAAGGAAAAATTGTCTGGGACAAATTTTCTGGATTGGCACCGGAACCTGAGGATTGTCCTCAAACATGATAAAAAGCTGTATGTCTTGGAGACACCTGTTCCTGAAGAGGAACCTCCTAGTTCTGCACCTAAGGCAGAAAGAGATGCTTATAAGAAGCATGTCGATGATGCCAATGAAACTGCTTGTCTCATGCTAGCTACCATGAACTCAGAATTGCAAAAGCAACATGAGAACATGTCAGCGTTCGATATGATCGAACACCTGAAGATGCTCTATCAAGAGCAAGCAAGGCATGCGAGGTTTGAAGTTTCAAAAGCCCTTTTTCAAGGCAAGTTAGCTGAGGGAGCCCCTGTAGGTCCCCATGTACTCAAGATGATTGGGTATGTGGAAAACCTCGAGAGATTGGGTTTTCCCCTCGAAAAGGAACTTGCGACTGACTTGATCTTGCAATCGTTTCCAGATAGATTCAGTCAATTTGTCCTAAATTTCAATATGAATGAAATGGACAAATCTCTTCCTGAACTGCTCGCCATGTTAAGAACTGCCGAGCAGAATCTGAAGTCAAAAGAGAAGTCCATTCTGATGATCAGAAATGGAAAGAGACAGAACAAAAGGCCCACTAAGCAGGGTGATAAAGGGAAAGGCAAGGAAGTTGCCAAACCCAAACCCACCGTTGCTGCTTTAAAGCCTAGTGGAGGCATAGCAAAAGAAGGCACTTGCTTCCATTGTAGTAAGACCGGACACTGGAAGAGAAACTGCCCAAAGTACCTGGAAGATAGGAAGAATGGAGTAGAGACTCCAACTTCAGGTATTTTTGTTATTGAAATTAATTTATCTACTTCTGCATCATGGGTATTAGATACTGGATGCGGTTCTCACATTTGTACAAATGTGCAAGGACTAAAAAGGAGTAGAAAATTGGCAAAAGGTGAAGTCGACCTACAAGTTGGTAATGGAGCAAAGGTTGCTGCCTTAGCCGTAGGAACTTATGAATTGACTTTACCTAGTGGTTTAATAATTCAGTTAGAGAACTGTTATTATGTACCTACAATTAGCAGGAATATTATTTCCGTTTCTTGTTTGGACAAGTTTGGTTTTTCATTTATAATAAAGAACAATTGTTGTTCAATTTATTTGAATGATATATTCTATGCTACTGCACAAATGAACAATGGACTATATGTCCTTGATCTTGAAATGCCTATTTATAACATTAATACTAAAAGGATGAAACCTAATGAGTTAAATCCAACTTACCTTTGGCATTGTCGATTAGGCCACATAAATGAGAAGCGCATTTCCAAACTCCATAAAGATGGACTCTTGGACTCTTTTGATTATGAATCATATGAGACATGCAGATCTTGTTTAATTGGAAAGATGACAAAGTCTCCATTCACAGGAAAAGGTGAAAGAGCTAATGATCTTTTGGCCCTCATACATACTGATGTATGTGGACCACTGAACATACCAGCCAGAGGAGGTTTTCAGTACTTCATCACATTCACTAATGATTTCAGTAGATATGGTTATATGTATTTAATGAAACACAAATCAGAGTCCTTTGAAAAGTTCAAGGAATTCAAGAATGAAGTACAAAACCAACTAGGTAAGAATATTAAAACTCTTCGATCAGATCGAGGTGGTGAGTATTTAAGCCTAGAGTTTGATGACCATTTGAAAGAGTGTGGGATCCTATCCCAACTCACTCCTCCTGGAACACCCCAATGGAATGGTGTATCTGAGAGAAGAAATCGAACCCTGTTAGACATGGTCCGATCCATGATGAGTCACGCCGATCTTCCAAACTCCTTTTGAGGACATGCACTATTGACATCAGCTTACACACTTAACCGTGTTCCATCGAAAAAGGTTTAAAAAAAACACCATATGAGATATGGAATGGTAAGAAACCACATATGTCTTACATGAAGATTCGGGGTTGCGAAGTTTATGTGAAACGACAAATTTCAACTAAGCTTGAGCCCAAATCTGACAAATGCTTATTTGTGAGGTATCCTAAAGAAACAAGAGGGTATTACTTCTATAATCCTTCTGAGGGCAAAGTGTTTGTCGCTCGAACTGGAGTTTTCCTAGAAAAGGATTTTAATTCCGAAGGAATCAGTGGGAGGAAAGTAGAGCTTAAAGAAATTCAAGAATCACAAAGCATCGATACACCTATGGAGGAATTAGAGCAGGAAACACAAGTAGTTGTGGAAGAGCAACCTGCTCAAGTAGAATAAGACCAACGTAGGTCAAGCAGGATACGTCACCTATCTGAGAGATATGGATATCTCATAACAGATCAAGGTGATGTATTACTCATGGATCAAGATGAGCCTGTGACCTACTCATGGAATCTTCGTTTTGATGAAACAGTAAAACAATATGGATTCATCAAGAACGAAGATGAGCCTTGTGTCTACAAGAAGGTTAGTGGGAGCATGATCGTGTTCCTGGTATTATATGTAGATGACATATTACTCATTGGAAACAATATCCCTACCCTGCAACAAGTAAAGTCTTGGTTGGGGAAATGCTTTTCTATGAAGGACCTAGGTGAAGCAGCCTATAAATTAGGAATCAGAATCTATAGAGATAGATCACAAAATGCTTGGCCTAAGTCAGAGTACATAGACAAAGTGATGAGACGCCTTAATATGAATGATTCCAATGGTTATGTGTTTTGCTTTAATGGTGGCGCTGTGAGCTAGAAAAGTTCAAAGCAAGATACAGTCGCTGATTCTACAATTGAGGTCGGGTATATTGCTGCCTTAAGTGCAACAAAGGAAGTTGTTTGGATCAAAAGTTCCTTAGTGAACTTGGCATAGTCCCTAGCATTGTGGATCCCATTGGTCTCTATTGTGATAACAATGGTGCTATCGCACAAGTTAAGGAGCCTAGATCTCACCAACGATCCAAACACATACTTAGGCGTTATCATCTCATTTGAGAAATAATAGATAGAGGAGATGTGAAAATATGTAGAGTACCGACACTTGACAATATTGCTGACCCACTGACAAAGCCTCTTGTGCAGTAGAAGCATGATGGCCATACTAGATCAATGGGCATTAGGGGTATGCCTGATTGTCTCTAGTGCTAGTGGGAGATTGTTGGTGTAAGCCCTAGAGGCCAATACTTTTGGTACTTGTACCGAATTATTTATTAATAATAAAAGGCTTTTTCTTTATTATGGTTGTTTAATAAAGTCCCTGGAATAGATAGTCCGTTTAATGTATCAAGTGTGACTTGATCATAAGAGCACATTAAACATAGGGACACTATTCTTAAAGTATCCGTAGTCGAGCTTTATTGTGAAGCGGGATAACATTAAAGCATTAAGACTATTATGTTTTTAGATTGATGATCACATCTCATGGATCATTGATAAAGACTTATCAAGTCTTAAACATAGGTATGAATATTAAGAGTAATATTTATACCGGATTGACCTGCTATGAGAATACTATATAGAAAGTTATGCAAAGTGTCATAAGTTATTCTCATGGTGATAACGGTGTATACCACTCTTCGACCTGAAACCACTATGGATCCTAGATGTAGAGTCGAGTGCTTTATTGTTGATCCAACATTGTCCGTAACTGGATAACCATAAAGACAGTTCATGGGTACTCCACGAAGCATGCTGAGGGACATGAGTGACCTAGATGGAATTTGCCCATCCTGCGTAACAGGATAAATGCCTATGGGCCCAATATTGAACTGGACAAGGATGACACGGCCTATACCTTGTGTTCAATATAGACATAAGGGCAAAGGAGTAATTATACACATAATTATTATCACAGGAGGTTTTGTCAGATCACATGATATTTTCGTGTCTTGGGTAGCAGTGATGTGTTGCTAGATACCGCTCACTATTTACTATGTTAAATGCGTGATTTAATATAATTGCCAACGTCACGAAAACCTACACGGTCACACACAAAGGACGGATTGATGAGAGATAGAGCAACTAAGGAACATCGTAAGGTACAGTGTACTTAAGTGGAATACGAAATATGGTAAGGTACCAAATACTTAAGTGATTTTGGCATATTATGAGATATGGGCCAAAATACACTTAAGTGGGCTTTTTAGCTTGAAGCCCACACAAGTGGTTCTATAAATAGAACTCCTTGAAGCATCGTCACTCCACTCAGACTCAACTCAAGTGAAGACTTGGAATTTTGTTTCCCTCTCTCTCTCACTCAAAGCCTTCATTCATACTAGCTAGCACTGAGATTGAAGGAATCCGTTCGTGTGGACTGAGTAGAGACGTTGTCATCGTTCAACGTTCGTGATCGCCACAAGAGGTAACGATTCTATCACTGATCATGCCCATTCGTAAGGATCACTAAATGGAGAAATTTTTAAATTCCGCTGCGCCTTGGATGGCAATTCTCCTTCAGATATAACTCAAGGGGAGTGGTTCCATTCAGATTATAAACTAGGGAGGAAACTGAAATAATAATCATCCACGAGGAAATGACTCAGTGGGGACGGAGAAAAGATAAACTCCTTTTGCTTAAGGGGCTGACACTCTACAATTGAAGAAGGATAGACACACCAAATCTGTATGGGGAAATAATATCACCAAAACAGGGGATCAGGAGAAAAATCAGTGTGATAAAATGCATAATGAAATATCTGATGATGTGTTTTATACGTTGATTTATAATTATGTCGACCAAATAGCACAAAGGATACAAATAACAAAGATTTGAACCATCACTCCAAAACACTCGACTAATCTCAACAAGATGGGAACACCAACTGAAGAATCTGCTAGGGATGAAAGTAAGTCATCTAGCTCTGAATAAATCAACTTTGGTTGGGGAAGGACATAGATAACATGTTTCCAACCAACATGCTGCGGATAGAGAAGGATCTACTGAGGATCCAAATAAATATACACTGCGGGGAATTTTGAGTCAACACCATATCAAATGGGAGACAACCTTGCAAGGGACATAATCAATACTTCTAAGAACTATGCACTACCGGGAATGAGGGAACTTTCATCAAAAGATGAACTCCGTCGGGGATACAATAGGTAAAGCTCTGAATGAGGAACCATGCAAAATGCTGGGGATGTTACGACCTGCTGGAACAAATCAAAGACCATCAAATTCCTCAATACTTATCAGATTCTTCTTGGAAGTCGCGAAATAAACCAATTCCAAGGCAAAGATAACCAGATCTGACTCGCACAAGGGAGAAACTGTTACGGTTATGCAACACAAACAAATGCAAATGGGGATCTGGAGACCAAATAAAGGTTATGAGACAACCAGGGTTCAATCGTCAAGTCACAACTAGGGAACGCAAAACGTGAACACCTTAGTTGGGGAAGATGAATTGCAAATGGGACCAATCATCAACTCAAATGGGGATAATAGGTTGCTTGGGGAGAAACTTATCAACCATGATGGGGATGAATGACGAACTGTTGGGGAGGAGAAAGTTACCAAACCAATTTCTTAGGGAAGACAACAATTCCTCACACTTCAAGACTTACCTGTTCTAAGATTGCTCTTGACATTCCTTGCTGAAATCGATTATTCTTAAAGTGAATATTTTTATTATTTTAAGAAAAATAATTATTCATTAGTTTATTTATTTCAAAATTGTCATCATAAAAATTCAATTTTAAAACAGAAACAAATAAGAATAGAAATAATTGGATAAAAGCTCAACTTTATTTAATAGAATGGTACTCCGCAAATGGGGGGACTCTATGGATCTTTACAAAGTTTTAAAAATGGTAACTTATATGGAAACGGGCTACGTTGAATACAATGATCACTAATCCCCCTACCAACTATAAGACCCCAATTTTGACCCTAAGATCCCTCATGCTACCTCATCATATGCATTAGCATTGGGATCATACCTTGGCATCCTCCTTACCCCTCTTTCATTAGGTTTATTTTGGGAGAGATCACCAAGCACCATGTGACTGTATCATACTTGTTATTTTTTCCTTTACTAACCAAAATACCAAAATTGTGTCTTTGTATTTGTCTAACTCTTTTGTAGGTAGGGCATGATCACCATTGATCTATCAAGTTCACATCTAGCGTTTAAGACCCTCATTGCTAAAAGCTCAACCAATAAATGATCCACAATGGTTCTAGGCATCATATATGAGTCCCAATGATCTCTACATGTTATTTTGATCAAGACTTCTTCAAGAGTTTGTAGTTGGTTTGCCTTGGAAACCCTAGTTCATATGGGTATCTTGAGTAACTTCTTCAACAAGATTCTTCACCCATTGATCAAATACTTCAAGGGAAACTTCAAATTTCATCATCTTATGCATATATGATCTCCCATGAGTCTAAAAAATCAAGAGAATTGCAAGTTAGCAAGTTGGTTGATGGTGGTTGGCCAGATGAATTCCTCTGATCAAAATTGGGTCTCCCTAGACCCTATATCCTACAACTTTCATCATATGAAAATTATTGCAAGAGAAACGTTACTCTAAATGATATTACAAACAACTTTCATGTTGAGGTCTAGAGCTAGTTTTGCATGGAAAGTCATTTTTTATGTTGAACGATTATAGGTCATTTTGTCTAAAACCCTAATTTGAAAGTCAACTTCCCAAGGCCATAACTTGCTCAATTTTTATGATATGAAATATTTACAAGTTGCAAAATCAAATTTAAGGTGTCCACTTCAACCTTTATGTTTGGAGTAAGAGCTAAATCAACTTTTATGAGCATGTGATATGAGGATACATTATAGCTCATTTTGGACCAATACCATTGAACAACTGATTTTCCTCAACTTCAAAAATGCATAACTCATTCATCCCAAATCCCAATGATGTAAAATTTTGTGACAATTTTTAAGGTTTTTGAAAGAGCTACAACTTTTATGAAGTACTTTTCTCATTTGGAGCTCACATAAAAAGTTTATCAAGATGGAATAATTGAACATATAGCTTGACACTTAGGAAATATTTTGACATGTTGAAATTTCCAAACTTCCGTCTCAAAATTTACCATGATACAAGTTCCAAATGGAAAAGTGTTCAACATAAGAGTTGTTTCTCTTGACCTAACCTTTCCAAAGAGTCCAAATTCATTCATTTTGGACAAAGTTTGAGGGGTCTGCGCATGGCTTGAATATGGCTGTATCAGTTGGCAAGAATCATGTTTCAAACATCAATACATCTTTGCCTTGCATCACAATTCTCATTCAGACTTCATTTCACTTGCATTTGGACCTAATTGAGTTGCTTCATGGGCTTGTAAATGCCCATGCAAGCGTGCACTTCACATTGCCAATTTTGGAAGCATTTTCAAGTGTGCAAATATCACTTACATTTTGCTATAAATAAAGGTCCCTTGCATCAATTTAAAGGACCTTGCGCGCCAGCTTTTCCTCCAACCATTGAAACCCTCACAATTCAAAGGAAAACCTGATAAATTTCACTTGAAATTTGAGTTTGAATCTCACTATTGGAGATTCAAGAACTCCAGGATCCAAATCCTTGTACCATTCCTAATCTACTTCTGCAAGCTCCATAAGCAAGATCAAGCACGAATTGAAGCAAAAGAGATCCAGTTATGCACAACATTGAAGGTATTTTTCCAGATTTTTCTTTTTTTCGATTCTCCCTCAATTCTCTTGGATCCTTCGTTGTCTGAAGTCTTATCAATATAGGCAAGGAGATTAAGTTGCTTTGAGGTCAAATCGAAGCAACTCAGTTCGTACACCTCAAAATTCAACTTCATGTATCTCTTAATATACTTGGAGTTAGGTTAAATTGAGGTGATATTCGTGATCTACGCCATTTTTTTTAAGATCATGTCCTCTTTTTTCATTTATGTGATGGTGATGAGTGGACCAGTCCGGCCAAGGTCGCCTGAGAAGACGACCGGTGCTTTGCTCTGGCAATGAGGTAGCATGGTCCAAAGCCATATGATCAATTCAAATCGTTTTAATCTTGAGCGCTCATTGTGAATACCAGACATGTGGCGCGCTGACTCAAGCGTATCATGGAACGCACGTTTTCCACCACTTGATCTGCCACCTCAATTAATGAGGGAGATCAAATAGTCCATGTTTTTCTTATTTAATTGATTTTAATTTTATTTCTTTTATTTTCATTAATTCATATTAAATTTAATATTGATCCAAAATATATGAGAGTTTCACCAAAAAAATTTAAATAAAATCCTCTTTCGTTTTCTGAGTTAAAGTTATTTTTTGGATCATTATTAATATTTTTCATGATTTAATTGATTTTGTGAATATTTTTAATTGTTTAAAAATGTTTTTAAGTTTCCAAAAATTCTGAAATTTTTTCTCCAAGGTCCTTTGACCTTGTTTGACCTATGATAAATCTCATGGCCATTTCTTTGGTGTTTTGATGAGGTTTTAGGAATTTGACAAACCATATTTAATTTAATGCATTATTTTTATTATTTTTAATTGATTAAATGCCAAATAAATTGTGTAAAGCCATTTTAATTGACTTTGTGAGTTTGACTTGTGTTGTTGGGCCTTGGTCAAGGTTGATTTGACTTTGTTAGGTTAAGATCATTGGATTTAAGGGATTGATGGCATCTCCAAAAATGAATGAATGATCTTAACTTGGTAAAAGTCTTTCCTTTGTCCAATTTGTGTTTGATCCATTCCCCCTCCCTCTTCATCTCATTCCCATTCTTTATGCATTCATGTCATGAACCTATAATATCTTTATATCCTAAGGCTAGTTGATTGCAAAATCAACATAAGTATGGATGAGATTAGGTCCACCACTTTGCATATTCTTTTTGTGTGTGGTATGTTTCATGAGCATAGTTCATCATACTATATCTCTAACATGCATTAAAACCAAAATTCTATTGCTCGGCCTCAAATAGTTGTGACTTCTACATAAGTCCAATTACGATTGCTTAGCATAACGCTAAATTTGTGACATAAAAAGGCATAGCATTCTAGTTAGTGAGATTGTAAGTCTCCCCTCTTTCATGGTATTGTGTGGAAACTTTGCCTTTTTTCCTTCCTTTGGAAGATGTCTTGGTTCAAGGATCCATGCTTGTGATAAGTGGGTTGAGTGTTCTCCAAAGAATGACTTAAACAAAACAAAATCAAAAGCAATACTAACTCCTAACTCATTAACAACTAACATTTAATTTCAAGTTATTTACTTTTAATGCACTTTAATTTTTAAGCCGTACTCATTTGTCATTATTCATACCATTCAAGTTGTTTATGTTAATGTCATTTTCACACTGTCCACTTGGACCTTATTTTGTGATATTGTAATTGTGTATATTGTGATTCGTTTGTGTGGTCTTTTGACCTTAATGTACATAATAAGAACAAAAACCCTAACAAATATTTTTTGTGTGGACTGTTGGTGTGATCTGAGACTATTGGACTTAGAATTTAGGCAACATTCCCTATGCAAATGACTTGGCCAATGCCAACTTTCATGAGACCAAATGCTTGTGAATTGAAACTTCATCTGATACATCATTGAAGATCTATTTGAGTTCATCTGCAACATGATCATTGTGACGCTGTTATTTTGAACCTGTGACTTATGCCATCTTGAAAGTCATCTGATACATGGGAAATTTTGGAGAAGATCATGGAGTTGTTAAGCTTGGATGTGGCTATCTTTATTTGATGCCTTGCTCTGCAACTTGTTATTTGTGTATTGATTGCTGTGTGATTCTAAAGTCCAAGGGAAATTTGGGTTTCTATATGACATTCTTGTCTATTGGATTGCAGTCCATTGGTTAGTCTCTTCATCTCCTCCCCATTTATTTAATTTCAAAATCTCTCCCTCCTTTTAAAATCTTCTTTGCTTGTGTTCGTTTTGTAAGCTTTGACCTTATTGCAAAGTAGAAATTTTGGCCTTATGCCATTGCATTTTTAAAAATCTTTTCTTAATAAAACTTGTAAATAAACTTAACTATACTTGACTTGATATTTCAAAAGCCAAAAAGAACTAACACTCATTCAAACTATTTTAGGCCCTTGTTCCTTTCAAACTTAAATTTTGTTAAAAGCAATGCACTCACTTTGAAATTGATACCACGAACTACGAGGTTTTGATCCCTCATTTTTATGTTGGTACGTAGTAAAAGTCTGAAGGTCTTGTCAAACACAAAAATATAATTAATAAATTATTTTCTCATCCACCCATTCTATTTGCTTGCAAACATCATTTGTACAAAAACACATATGCACACAAGAAAGGGCTCCCTAGTAGTACCTAGGACACTTTGGGTGCTAACACCTTCCCTCTGTGTAACCAACCCCCTTACCTGTAATCTCTGGCATTTTATGAGTTTTGATTTGAAAACTTCTTATTTTTGGGTTTTGTTCGTACTTTTTCCTTTTCCCTTGGAAACAATAAAAGCGCGGTGGCGACTGTAGTTTTGTTGACATCTAGCTTATCCATAGCTTGATGGTCATGAGTTTACCGCTACACCAACTTTGAAATCCGTTGTGCTCTTGTCTTCGGTTGTGAATAATGGATCAGAACCAAATGACCGTTCAAAACTACTTCAAAGATTTGGACCAGACAGATGCAATTACTTGCCATAGTCCCTAATTTTTACCTAGATTGCCCCAAGGTGGGGTACTCAATCTATCGAGATAATTTTTCTGTTTTTATGTCTCTAATTTTTTCCTGGAATGTGTTTTCGGGTTCTCAATCCACCGACATACTCATTTTTGCCTAAGCCTCCCCTTCGGGTTTTCAACTTAGCGAGTTGTTATTTTATTTTTAGGCGAATTATTTCTTGACTGCATCGGCGTTCATAGGACGAGTGACCTCTTTACCATCCATAGTTGTAAGAATCAATGCACCGCCTGAAAAGGCTCTCTTAACAACATATGGACATTCATAATTATGATTCCATTTCCCCCTAGTGTAGCGGGGTATTCGTTACCATTAGAGATATTGACTAAATCCAAGGTAAATCATACAAGTCGAGTCGCCACCGCACTTCTATTTATCCAAAGGAATGGTTAGAAAGCAAACAAAAACCTAAAAGTTTTATCGAATCAAAAACTAGTAAAAATGTCAGAGATCTGGGTAAGGGGGTTGGCTATGCAATGTGAAGGTGTTAGGCACCTAAAACATCCTAGGTACTCCTAGGGAGCCCTTTTCACATTTGTTGCAAAGGTTGTTATTTTTTTTTTTTGAAAATTTATTTGAGAAAAGCGTCTATGTTTATCTAATGTACTACTTACTAAAAGAAGGGTCAAAAGAAAATGACTCGCACGGACGTCGCATCCACTACATACGTATCTCATCTGAATCTGAGAATCAGAGTCTTCGTAGCTCGGCTACCTATGGGTTAAAGAGGAGTGTGCTCTCTAGGACATCGCGTCTTATGCCTATGTATCTCATCTGGAATGAGAATCAGAGCGAAACGTAGTTCGACCACCTATGGGGTAAGGGTTGTATTTTGGGGTGAACGATATTACTACACAATCTACCGGATGCTCGACCTTTGGAGACTTACTCGCCTGTAGTAGAAGGAGATAACGTGTTCTTAGGAGAAGAAAAATCAATGTGTTTGGGGTTTTAGGGATGCTCATGCAAAAAGGCAGTCCTAGGTGAAGGAACCGCGCTACCTTAAATGACATGCCACGAGAGGCTATACGAAACCTAAGAAATCGGTAACATGCGGGAAAAGTAAAGGGATCGAGAGATCTACCGTACGGATTAAGATCCGAAGTAACAACAATTAGATAAATAAGAAACCGACAGACTCTTCCAAGCTAAACACCATCAAAGAAAGCGAGTCAGTACAGGTAATCGGAATAGACCTCCAGGTGGTACCCCATAAATAAAGTGGAACACCAGGCAAGCCATCTCTGCAAGAGTCATATGAGCCCTCACAAAACAAAACTCAACAAACATGTTAGAGAAACAAGATAGGGTAATCAAGAGTTGCCCCCAAATCAAAATGTAACCACATGAATCATGCCATTAAAATTCACAAAAAGCTCACAAAAAGCAACCAAGGGTAGGAGGCCTAAACCTCTTGTCAAACACATGCATCAAAAGGGTAATTAAAAGCATAAAGTAATGGGAATAAGGCAAACCTGACTGGAGAGATCGATTGAAATTGAATTGCCCGGTTGGGTTTGCAAAGCACTCTTACGGTTTATATGAGAGGGAATTGGTTCTTTTGTCGATGAGTTCCCTTCAGTCTCTGGAGGTTGCTCTGAACTCTGTTAGCTCTTCTCTCACTATCTTTTTCCCTGCCAGGGTAATAGGAATAGAATTGAAATATTGTTTCACTGAAACTCTGAATTTATAACCTGATTTTTGTGGACCTGTGGGCTCAAATGAGAGAGGCCCAAGTCCAAAATATTTCTGTTATATATTAATTTTTTTTCTTTTTTTTTTTTTTTTTTAAACACGTGGGCTTCGCCTAGCGAGCATGAAAGTTCAAGAAATTCCTCTAAGCGTAGGTGATTCTGGTGCCTTTTCTTGGGACTCGTTAGGCGACCCATTCTGCTCGCCTAGCGAGCATGACAACTCATGAACAAACTTTTGCTCCTTCAAGATTAACGTTATGACTGTCGAATAGACCCCATTTGAACCTGTTGGAAGTATCTCAAGCCATTCCCTTGTGTTGACTGATCATCTAAATAGAACCCACAAAGTGTCTTGGATGATACTCAAGCTTCAAACAAAAGATGTTAGTGACACATTTTTGTGCTTTTGGTTAGTAAACAAAAGTAAGAGAAACAATGATGTATAATTCAAGCATGCTTGGTGATCTCAAACCAATCACAAGGAGTCCCACCCAAAGGAAAAGGGAACCAAGATGCTAAAGATCCTTGAGGCAATGCAAATGCAATGTTATGATGCCATGAGGGATCTTAGGGTCAAAATTGGGGTCTTACAGATGCCCCTATTTAAGGTCATTCTAGCCGGAGAAGTGAAGGTTAAAATCTTCGTCTCGACGGGGTAGAATGGGCTTAAATAATAACAAAGAGACGAATTTTGGTCCCTAAGAGACCTCATGATGCAAATGTAGGTATGAAAAATGGTAGCACTCTATGGAGATATGTGTCCACAAAAGCAAAGAAATCAGAAGCCACTGACAATCCATATGAGCAATTCACTCCATGGGACCAAGACCCTAGGGACTCTCCTGGGGATAGAAAAGGGATAAATATGCGCGAGCAGGTCACGACTCAAAGTGTGGGGAACAGAATTCCAAAGGGAAAAGATCCAATGGAAAGACTCAAGCTGACTCGAAGATGCATGTATTGGGGAATATGCCAATACAGCAAAAAAATATCCACAGCGGATACTTCGGATAAAATCCGGATGAAAACAATCCACTAAGGGACTTCGCTGGGGATGTCCACAAGGACACTCCTGGGGAAGCAGCGGGACGAGGTATTACCGGTTACTGGGTAATAAGCTCAATGAGACATGTGATCTGAACGTCGGGTATGAGGGTGAGAGATACAACATGCTCAGGAAGAGATGAATATCCAAGACCGGCATAAGGGTGAGAGATATCAAAACTTCGAAACGTCTGAGGAAAACCTAAAAGGTATACTTCAACTCAGGGCTTCTGACTCCACAGGGGACAAAAAGTCATAATAGGGAGTAGAGAGGAAGGAACACCAGGGATACCGGTTACTGGGCATATAATAGGTGACCAACCAAGGCGTGAATTGGGGAATATTCCCAAAACACTCATCATCCAAAAGAGGGCTAAAAGAAAACTCGATTACAGGATGGATATTCGACTCCACAAAGGGGATACGAATCTTACTCAACTAGGGAAGAACAAAAGGCTTCAGACCCGAGAGTGCATGAGATATACTATCTATTACCGTCAGAACGTAGATAATATACTCGCATGGATGATTATCCACAACCGGTTACTGGGTTAATAAAGGATAAATCGACCAGAAAAAAAAAAACACCGGGATACCGAAACTAGGTATATAATGATGACCAATTCAGGGGAGAAACAATCGTTACCAAATACAACAAGGTAGACGAGCGATGACCCGCTGGGGATAAATTGCGTAATCAGGGCAATTATCCAAGCAGATGAGGGGATATCATCATCGAATATTGGATGAAGATAACTGTCACCAATTAAAGATGAGAAAAAATAGTTACTCTGCAAAAAGGGAAGAAATAGGGTTTACAACTACCGGTATGAGGGTAGAGAAACACAGACTCCGCCGGGGATAAGAATTACTAATTATTGAGCAATTATTCATTTACCACGGGGAAACAGGAAAAGAGTCTCAAGAGACCGATCTAGGATCAAACTAGATAGGCACACCAAATCAAGACTTGTCCCGGTGAGGATATAACTCAATGGGGAAAATCATCCCAGTATATGTGTTGGGAAGGAACAAAAACAATCAACATCCACGAGGATATAACCCGGTGGGGAATATGGAAGAAAGGATATATGCTTTCTGCCTATGGAGCTGACTCTATATGGAGAGATATTGACTAAATCCAAGGTAAATCATACAAGTCGAGTCGCCACCGCACTTCTATTTATCCAAAGGAATGGTTAGAAAGCAAACAAAAACCTAAAAGTTTTATCGAATCAAAAACTAGTAAAAATGTCAGAGATCTGGGTAAGGGGGTTGGCTATGCAATGTGAAGGTGTTAGGCACCTAAAACATCCTAGGTACTCCTAGGGAGCCCTTTTCACATTTGTTGCAAAGGTTGTTATTTTTTTTTTTTGAAAATTTATTTGAGAAAAGCGTCTATGTTTATCTAATGTACTACTTACTAAAAGAAGGGTCAAAAGAAAATGACTCGCACGGACGTCGCATCCACTACATACGTATCTCATCTGAATCTGAGAATCAGAGTCTTCGTAGCTCGGCTACCTATGGGTTAAAGAGGAGTGTGCTCTCTAGGACATCGCGTCTTATGCCTATGTATCTCATCTGGAATGAGAATCAGAGCGAAACGTAGTTCGACCACCTATGGGGTAAGGGTTGTATTTTGGGGTGAACGATATTACTACACAATCTACCGGATGCTCGACCTTTGGAGACTTACTCGCCTGTAGTAGAAGGAGATAACGTGTTCTTAGGAGAAGAAAAATCAATGTGTTTGGGGTTTTAGGGATGCTCATGCAAAAAGGCAGTCCTAGGTGAAGGAACCGCGCTACCTTAAATGACATGCCACGAGAGGCTATACGAAACCTAAGAAATCGGTAACATGCGGGAAAAGTAAAGGGATCGAGAGATCTACCGTACGGATTAAGATCCGAAGTAACAACAATTAGATAAATAAGAAACCGACAGACTCTTCCAAGCTAAACACCATCAAAGAAAGCGAGTCAGTACAGGTAATCGGAATAGACCTCCAGGTGGTACCCCATAAATAAAGTGGAACACCAGGCAAGCCATCTCTGCAAGAGTCATATGAGCCCTCACAAAACAAAACTCAACAAACATGTTAGAGAAACAAGATAGGGTAATCAAGAGTTGCCCCCAAATCAAAATGTAACCACATGAATCATGCCATTAAAATTCACAAAAAGCTCACAAAAAGCAACCAAGGGTAGGAGGCCTAAACCTCTTGTCAAACACATGCATCAAAAGGGTAATTAAAAGCATAAAGTAATGGGAATAAGGCAAACCTGACTGGAGAGATCGATTGAAATTGAATTGCCCGGTTGGGTTTGCAAAGCACTCTTACGGTTTATATGAGAGGGAATTGGTTCTTTTGTCGATGAGTTCCCTTCAGTCTCTGGAGGTTGCTCTGAACTCTGTTAGCTCTTCTCTCACTATCTTTTTCCCTGCCAGGGTAATAGGAATAGAATTGAAATATTGTTTCACTGAAACTCTGAATTTATAACCTGATTTTTGTGGACCTGTGGGCTCAAATGAGAGAGGCCCAAGTCCAAAATATTTCTGTTATATATTAATTTTTTTTTTCTTTTTTTCATTTTTTTTAAACACGTGGGCTTCGCCTAGCGAGCATGAAAGTTCAAGAAATTCCTCTAAGCGTAGGTGATTCTGGTGCCTTTTCTTGGGACTCGTTAGGCGACCCATTCTGCTCGCCTAGCGAGCATGACAACTCATGAACAAACTTTTGCTCCTTCAAGATTAACGTTATGACTGTCGAATAGACCCCATTTGAACCTGTTGGAAGTATCTCAAGCCATTCCCTTGTGTTGACTGATCATCTAAATAGAACCCACAAAGTGTCTTGGATGATACTCAAGCTTCAAACAAAAGATGTTAGTGACACATTTTTGTGCTTTTGGTTAGTAAACAAAAGTAAGAGAAACAATGATGTATAATTCAAGCATGCTTGGTGATCTCAAACCAATCACAAGGAGTCCCACCCAAAGGAAAAGGGAACCAAGATGCTAAAGATCCTTGAGGCAATGCAAATGCAATGTTATGATGCCATGAGGGATCTTAGGGTCAAAATTGGGGTCTTACAGATGCCCCTATTTAAGGTCATTCTAGCCGGAGAAGTGAAGGTTAAAATCTTCGTCTCGACGGGGTAGAATGGGCTTAAATAATAACAAAGAGACGAATTTTGGTCCCTAAGAGACCTCATGATGCAAATGTAGGTATGAAAAATGGTAGCACTCTATGGAGATATGTGTCCACAAAAGCAAAGAAATCAGAAGCCACTGACAATCCATATGAGCAATTCACTCCATGGGACCAAGACCCTAGGGACTCTCCTGGGGATAGAAAAGGGATAAATATGCGCGAGCAGGTCACGACTCAAAGTGTGGGGAACAGAATTCCAAAGGGAAAAGATCCAATGGAAAGACTCAAGCTGACTCGAAGATGCATGTATTGGGGAATATGCCAATACAGCAAAAAAATATCCACAGCGGATACTTCGGATAAAATCCGGATGAAAACAATCCACTAAGGGACTTCGCTGGGGATGTCCACAAGGACACTCCTGGGGAAGCAGCGGGACGAGGTATTACCGGTTACTGGGTAATAAGCTCAATGAGACATGTGATCTGAACGTCGGGTATGAGGGTGAGAGATACAACATGCTCAGGAAGAGATGAATATCCAAGACCGGCATAAGGGTGAGAGATATCAAAACTTCGAAACGTCTGAGGAAAACCTAAAAGGTATACTTCAACTCAGGGCTTCTGACTCCACAGGGGACAAAAAGTCATAATAGGGAGTAGAGAGGAAGGAACACCAGGGATACCGGTTACTGGGCATATAATAGGTGACCAACCAAGGCGTGAATTGGGGAATATTCCCAAAACACTCATCATCCAAAAGAGGGCTAAAAGAAAACTCGATTACAGGATGGATATTCGACTCCACAAAGGGGATACGAATCTTACTCAACTAGGGAAGAACAAAAGGCTTCAGACCCGAGAGTGCATGAGATATACTATCTATTACCGTCAGAACGTAGATAATATACTCGCATGGATGATTATCCACAACCGGTTACTGGGTTAATAAAGGATAAATCGACCAGAAAAAAAAAAACACCGGGATACCGAAACTAGGTATATAATGATGACCAATTCAGGGGAGAAACAATCGTTACCAAATACAACAAGGTAGACGAGCGATGACCCGCTGGGGATAAATTGCGTAATCAGGGCAATTATCCAAGCAGATGAGGGGATATCATCATCGAATATTGGATGAAGATAACTGTCACCAATTAAAGATGAGAAAAAATAGTTACTCTGCAAAAAGGGAAGAAATAGGGTTTACAACTACCGGTATGAGGGTAGAGAAACACAGACTCCGCCGGGGATAAGAATTACTAATTATTGAGCAATTATTCATTTACCACGGGGAAACAGGAAAAGAGTCTCAAGAGACCGATCTAGGATCAAACTAGATAGGCACACCAAATCAAGACTTGTCCCGGTGAGGATATAACTCAATGGGGAAAATCATCCCAGTATATGTGTTGGGAAGGAACAAAAACAATCAACATCCACGAGGATATAACCCGGTGGGGAATATGGAAGAAAGGATATATGCTTTCTGCCTATGGAGCTGACTCTATATGGAGAGATCAGACACACACGTCTGCTTGGGGAAGTATATCACCAAATAGCAGGAGACAACAAACAACGATATATGGCAAAGAATGCAACATGAATATCTGAATGTTATAATTATGCATGAATATGCGTGGTTTATGTATGATGTATGCTGACAAACAGACATATCTAACACAACCAGGTCCAGGAATCAACCACCCGGTACTACATCTCAAGAGAGAAAGCCATGTTCACCAGGGAGTATCCAATCTGCTGGGGATCAGAGATACCAGGAAGCAAAGAACTCTGCAAGGGATGAATCATCAATCATTCCAGCTGGGGACGAGAGTTATCATAGACAAGGTCCACCACACCAACAACTCTACTGGGGAATCTATCCGAGGAGATAAAGGATTTATCAGGATCAACCACCAAATACCGCTCTTGCCCAAAGAGATCCAAGCTGCTGAGGAAGAAAGATTGCTACTCTGCTGAAGGGAAGAGAGGTGACTCTCAACAAGCAATCCACTTGGTAGGATAAACCGCAAGGGGTTCCAGAGGGAGGAGATACAGTCATGCCAGGAATATGGACAAAAATTCTTACCCTGTTGGGGATCGTACCACCCTTGGGAGAGCACTGATGATCTCCTAAGTATCCTTTCGTCATTGTGAATGTTCACTTTGTTTAAAAAAAAATTATAAAAAATTTGATCGTTTAAAACAATGATACTTTCTTAATCAAAACATGCAAAACATTTGTTGAATAGAAACAGATAAGAGTGCCAATAATTTGATAAAAGGCTCAAATTTATTTGATAGAATGGTAGTCTGCGAATGGCAAGACTCCATAGGTCTTTACAAATTTGAAATTGGTGATATATATTGGAAAAGGGCTACATTGAACATAATGACCATTTCTCCACCAATTCTGAATCCGATGTATTTGAAGCTTTGGCTGATAATGAGCAAGGATCTCTGACGGACAACAGTTGTAGAACAAAGTCTTATCAGGATGCAGTTACTTGCCAAATCCCTAATTTTTGCCTAGATTTCCCCAGGATGAGGTACTCAATCTAGCGGGATACATATATCATTATTTTTTGTGTCTCTAACTTTTGCTTGGATCGCGCTTTCGGGTTTTCAATCCACCGAGACGCTCATTTTTGCCTAAGCCGCCCTTTCGGGTTTTCATCTTAGCAAGCTATTCAGTTTTTATTTTTTTTAGGCAAAGTATTTCTTGACTGCATCTGAATTCACAGGACGAGTGAAATCCTCCCCATCCATAGTTGTAAGTATCAAAGCACCGCCTGAAAAGGCTCTCTTAACAACATACGGACCCTCATAGTTCGGAGTCCACTTGCCCCTGGAATCGGGCGCGAAAGACAAACTTTCTTGAGCACAAGGTCACCTTCTCGGAACACACGAGGCTTGACCTTCTTATCAAAATCTTTCTTCATTCTCTACTGATATAACTGACCATGGCACATGGCAGTCAATCTCTTCTCTTCAATCAAGTTTAGCTGGTCATAACGACTCTGAACTCATTCAGCATCAGTCAACTTGGCCTCCATCAAGACTCTCATTGATGGGATATCCACCTCTACTGGGATTACAACCTCCAATCTTGACTTAACGATCATATCGTCAACGTACACCTCAATCTCCTTATGCATCATGTCATGGAACGAGGTAGTCATAGCTCGTTGATACGTGGCTCCGACGTTCTTCAAACCGAAGGGCATCACTCGATAACAGAATGTTCCCCAAGGTGTGATGAATGTTGTCTTCTCCATATCCTTGGGTGCCATTTTAATCTGATTATATCCGGAAAATCCATCCATAAACGAGAAGACTTTGAATTTAGCTCTATTATCTACCAACATATCAATATGTGGTAGAGGGAAATCATCTTTCAGACTAGCTTTATTCAAGTCTCTATAGTCCACACACATCCGGACTTTTCCATCTTTCTTAGGCACGGGCACAATATTGGCCACCCATTAAGGATATGTAGAAGTCACCAGAAACCCCACATCAATTTGCTTTTGAACTTCCTCTTTGATCTTCACTACCATATCAGGATGAGTTCTTCCGAGTTTCTGCTTCACAGGCACGCACTCAAGTTTCAAAGGTAGGCAATGTTGCACAATATTAGTATCTAGACCTGGCATGTCTTCATATGACCATACAAAGACATCAACATATTCTCGTAGCAATTTAATCAACCCCTTCTTAACAGATTCTTCTCGAAGTGCCCCAATCTTCACTTCTCGCACCCAATCATCCGACCCCAAGTTGACTGTTTCCAGATTCTCAAGATGCGGCTGAATGATCTTCTCTTCATGCTCAAGTAGCCGGGTGATCTCGTCAGGAATCTCTTCACCATCATCTTCCTCTGCCTTAAATACAGGGAATTCAAAATTGGGAGATGGTGTTGGGTCATTATGTTCAATGGGTTTAGAAATCAACCTGCATAATGATTTTGGATATGAAAAGCTTTAGAATTCAAACAAGGCAAATCATTATGAATATGAAAAAGATCGATTTTATTCTATTTTTTTCTTTTTTAGGGGTTTATGTGATCACCAATTTCATGCAAAAAGCAAAAAGGGAAAATAATTGGAAAAACAAACATTTAGCATGAATTTATTGAATGAAAATATCATTGTATTTATGCGCCAGCAATGTCATCACTCCTCCTTTTGGCATGGGAGAAGGGTTTTCAAACAAAGTGATCATTACGTTGACTTATGGACAACTGTTGGAATATCCACAGCGACCCAATTGTTGCAGACCCCTCCAGGGATGGTGAAATTTCCAGAATCCTTTGTATCTTTTTCTAAAACGGCAGCAGCCTCCTCATCTAGACCAGTGTGGATGAAACCTCCACTCTTGAATAACCCTTGCTTGTTGAAAGTACCAGAAGAAAAACTTATTCCAGCCCGGGACTCGTTGTCTTCTAACTCAATCATTTTTCCTAAACCAGTGATTGCACCACGCTAAATGGCCAGCTTTGCATCTTTGTAGGAAGCAAATGAAAGAGTTCTCTTCTCAATAGGCTCAGCAATAGATAAATCTTGGAAAGGAGTTCCAATTTCAACCTCAGTATCTATATAAGAGAAGGAAGACAAATGGCTAACCAGGAGAGCCCTTTCTCCCCCTACCACCACCAGTTTCTTGTTCTTCACAAATTTCAGCTTTTGGTGTAGGGTGGACGTCACGGTGCCTGCCTCGTGAATCCATGGTCTACCTAAGAGACAACTATACGATGGGTGAATGTCCATAACCTGGAAGGTAATCTGAAAATCACTTGGTCCAATCTTGATTGGGAGATCAACTTCCCCAATCACAGTTTTGCGAGACCCATCGAAAGCCTTCACCACTACTCCACTCTGCCTCATGGGAGGCCCTTGATATGATAGCTTTGAGAGAGTGGACTTTGGAAATACGTTCAATGATGACCCAATGTCCACCAGTACATTGGACATGGCGTCGTCTCTACAACCCATAGATATATGTAATGCCAAGTTGTGGTCTCTTCCCTCCTCAGGGAGATCAGAGTCACGAAAACTTAGGTTGTTACAAGCAGTAATGTTTGCAACAATGCTATTAAATTGTTCTATCATGACATCATGATCTACGTATGCCACATCCAACACCTTCTGCAGAGCCTCTCGGTGTGGTTCTGAATATAAGAGTAAGGATAACACAGATATTTTGGATGGAGTTTGTAGAAGTTGGTCTACAACATTGTACCCGCTTTTCTTGATGAGTCTCAGCATCTCATCACAGTCTTCTTTCACATTTCCACTCGGGCCAACAGAAGTAGGAGTTTTCAGTACGGAGGAGGGCTTAACAGCAAGTGTCGGATTCGGAGAATTCACAGCGTTCCCGATTGGGCGTTCAACAAAATCAGCATTAATTTGAGGCTTCGGCGGTGCTGAAAATACACGGCCACTACGGGTCAAACCGCTAACATCGGTAATATTCACAACAGAAGAAGAGGGCAAGGATACCTCTTTCCCATTCTCTACTGCTACGGCGTTGTAGCGATAGGGAACTGCCTTTTCAGAGGAGTAAGGCACAGGACCAGCAGGCTTAATGATCAGAGCGGGAGAAGCCTTCTGCTTGCTACCATTGTACTTGATGATAACAGGCTTGGGTATCCGGAACATTGGGGAGATCACATTGACCTCAGGCTCATTTTCATCAACATTCCTATTTTGAAGGATCTCAATGACTCCTTCGTCTAGCATTTCCTGAACATCCTTGCGCACCTGGCAACAACCCAATCGGTTAACAGAGCAGACTCGACATCTATCATGGTCATGCTCATAATGATTGTAGTCACACAACAAACGATGCATCTGGACCAGAGACTGTTGAATATGACTGACATATTTGACCTTGTATTTTCCAGGGCAACCCTGGACCATGTTGACAGATTTCCCATGTTCGGGCAATGGGTTCTTCTTCACATTAGGGCCTACGTCCTCAAAACATAGAATACCACACCTCACAAGGTCTTGAACCTTGGTCTTCAAAGGGTAACAATTCTCCACGTCGTGGCCGGGAGCACCAGAATGGTAAACACAATGTAACTCAGGCTTATACCACCACTGGGGGTTAGCAGGTATAGCCGGTGGGTCTCTCGGAGTAATCAGCTTCCTTTCTATCAAAGAGGGATATAATTCTCTGTACGTCATAGGAATAGGATCGAAGGTGACCCTTTTCCTCTCGTAACTCGTGCTGGTTTGATTACTGTTTCGAGGCTGGTAGGCCTGCTGTTGTGGACGGAGCTGTTGTGGTTGATATTGCTGATGTAGTTGCTGATTATTACTATGTTGCTGATACTGTTGATTGTCTCTGAAAACAGGTGCTATATGAGCCACCTGGTGCTGGTTACTGGCAGGACGCATAGTCTTCCTCCTCATAGAGTGTCTTCTTGGTTTCTCATGGGAGATCACAGCATGTGCCTCTCCATCTTTCTTCTTTGCAAACGCCCCATTCTGTTTGGCAGAAGAGCCTTCTTCTCTGGTTAACCGTCCTTCACGGACCCCTTCTTCTAGACGCATCCCCATATTCACCATCTCGGTGAAGTCAGAAGGAGCGCTAGCAATCATCCGCTCATAATAAAAAGAACTTAAAGTCTTCAAAAAGATCTTAGTCATCTCTTTCTCTTCTAGCGGAGGCACGATCTGTGCTGCCACCTCTTGCCACCTCTGGGCGTACTCCTTAAATGTTTCTTTATCCTTATGGGACATTTCTCTCAATTGATCTCTATCGGGAGCCATATCCACGTTGTACTTGTACTGCTTGACGAAGGCTTCGCCGAGATCATTGAAGGATCGGATGTTCGCGCTGTCTAAACCCATGTACCAACGCAAAGCGGCACCGAACAGACTGTCCTAAAAGTAGTGGATGAGTAGTTGGTCATTATCGGTTTGAGTCGACATCTTCCTGGCATACATGACCAGGTGGCTGAGAGGACAAGTATTTCCTTTGTACTTTTCAAAATCAGGGACCTTGAATTTCACAGGGATCTTCACATTTGGAACCAAGCAGAGTTCGGCAGCAGACTTGCCGAAAAGATCCTTCCCTTTGAGAGTTTTCAATTCCTTGCGAAGCTCAAGAAATTGATCATTCATAGCATCCATCTTCTCATAAACATCTGGACCCTCAGACGGATCAGAATGATAGATGGTGTCGTCTACCCTGGGCAAAGTATGCACGACAGGAGGAGGAATGGCAAGGACAGTGCTAGATGCCGGCAGAGAAGCAAAGGTAGGAACAAGACCCTCAGGCATGAAATTGGGAGGCATCCCCCACGGGAACCCGGTTGGCATGGCTGTTGGAACAAAGTGTGCACTGGCAGCGGGCACAGTAGAGGTGACAATCTTGAAGATAACTGTCCTCTGGGGAGGAGTTGAAGGTGTCGGAGAAGACTGGCTCTGGGCAGCCATGAGTGACCCCATTAGGGCAGTCAATCTGGCCACTTCCTCTTTCAGCTCGCGGTTCTCTTGCTCTAAGTGATCCATCAGTCTTGAAATGTTGGCTCTAGTGTAGTACCGGTGAGTTAGCTTGTCTTCAAAATAAATGAAGGACACAGAGTTAGACCACAGGGCAAGGGATCGGAAACAAAACCTGCTTATGCATATGATGCATGCAATGCTTGTGCATATGATTTGTTTTTTATTTCAAAGGAACTTTAGAGTTTTATTTGCAAATTTTGGAAATATTAAGCATTTTATCACATATGGAAATATCTCATCAAATAATATCAGGGAAAAGAAGTGTAGCATCGTCAATCATATACAAGAGAAAAGGAAAATAATCATCCTATGGATCCCTAGAAACAATCACCTAAAGCTCGGGACACAGGAAGATAAGATGCGCGAAGCCTCTTCACCTCCCTCTCGTAGGCTGCCTCCATATCGGCCTTCTCTTTGGCGAGTCGATCATACTTCCTCTTCCAGAACTTAGAAGACTGAGGAAGTAGAAAAGTCCATACATCATCAGGGTAATCAATAACCTGATGCTCAAGAAACTCAATATACGCATCCTTCTCCTTAATCTGCTGAAGCAACTCTTCACGTTCACGGATCCAGGAACGTGAACGGTCTTCGTCTCTCAACTCATCTACTCCTTGATTAGGGAGGGTTGAAGGCCCAACCATAATCATAGGTGTAGGTCTCGGATACTCGTAAGGCATGAGATACTCAGACACCCTCTTCCTAACCCAAACAGTGTAAGGCTCCAAAGCGATGCAATTCTTAGGACCAACTCTTTCCTTCCTTTCCTATGAATCTTGCGCCAAGCGCGGACCATCCTAGCTTTCAAGCCTTGGGGATCTTTACCATCCTGAAAGAATACACCCTCTAATAGAATGTTATTGGGTTTATCCTTTAAGGGGAACCCAAGCTGCCGATGTGCCAAAACAGGATTGTAGTTAATCCCACCACATGTACCAAGAAGAGGTACATTGGAGAATTCGCCACAAGAGTCAATAATCTGCACACCATCATACACACGGTTATACCAAGAGATATCATCATTAGTGAGAGACATAAGTCTCGTGGACCACCGTAGACATTCCTTGTTCTCCTTGAAAGCGACCGTCTGAGGTAAGTGAGAAATAAACCACTTATACAACAGAGGCAAACAACACACAATGGTGCCACCACCCTTTGCATTCCTCATATGCAAAGAGAAGTAGGTATCGCCCAACAGATTCGGAACGGGATTAAGAGTAGAGAAAATCGTAATAGCATTCACATCCATAAACTTGTCGATGTTGGGGAACAATACCAATCCATAGATGAGAAGTACAAATATGGCTTCAAAGGCATCCTCAATCATGGCCTTCCCATATATAGTAGCTTGAGCAATGAGGAACTCAGAAGGGAGACCTTGAATTCCACCTTTGGTAGTCATATGAGCATCAACCAGAGAATCATCTATGTGTAACATGTCTGCTATCTCTTGAGAAGTGGGAACCCTTTCCAAGCCACTGAACGGCAACTGATCCAGAACAGGTATACCCACAAGATAAGCATACTCCTCAAGGGTAGGCAAAAGCTGGAAATCCGGAAACGTGAAGCAACGGTACAAAGGATCATAAAACTGCACCAATACACTCATCAATCCTTCATCCACCTGAGTAGTCAGAAGAGGAAGAAGCTTCCCAAAACGAGTCTTGAAACCCAAGGGATCTAATACATAAGATGTCAAATTCCTTAACTCTTTCAAGTCTGGTTGCCTGAAGCTGTACTTCTTTGTATTCCTTCTTTGTCTTTCCATGTGGATAATTTTGCAAATAAAACCCTTAAGTTCCTTGAAAATTTTCTTATTATTTTGATGATATGAATGCAAATGGGTGCATGAATGCATGAATGCAACAATCACACTCCAGGATTAAGCAAAGCACACCAAACAAAGGTCATGGGATAGATCATGTTATCCTTAATATCAATCATCCATTTTGGTGGATTATGGTTTACACCTTATCAACACCCAAGTTCCATTGATATTAAGGATTCATGAATGGATCAACCATGAATCAAGGGTTTGTTGTAAGTCACGAGTATGGAGTTAGGTTAAGAACCACCCAAAAGGGAGTGTACTAGGGTTTAAACCTGCCAAACATGTTCTACAAGAGGTTCCCATAGTCATCATCCCATCTTTCGGATATTATTGGAGAAACGACTACTCGTATTCCGAAAATATTCTCTAGAGAGACTCTTATGAGTGTAGTATCGCGTAACAATCGTATCAAATCTTACACTTGAACGACTTTCGCACTACATCCTAAGAATAGGCCAAGATGGGCTTGTTAACTAAGGTCCTTGGCTTCTAAGGTCTATATTGGAAAAAGTAATGTCTAACCACAACTTACTTGTGTGACATTATTAATCCCAACATAACCTCCACCAAGTGAATGGACTTACAAGTCAACTTGCTAAGGAATAACTCCACACAAGTCAACAAGACTACGCCATTCTCCTATCCTAAGTGCACTCGAGTCCGGGTATAGAACTCATCTCACAAAGATCACCAAGCATACAAGGAATTAATATCAAGCAATTCAATCATTACATACAATACAGTAATCCCAAATTGCACAAAAATATGTCACAAAAAAAATATATACAATACAATACAACAAATATGAAAAGTCGGTAAAACCCACTAGGCAAATACACTGTCCCCAGCATAGTCGCCACTTTTCTGTAGCGGGGTATTCGTTACCATTAGAGATATTGACTAAATCCAAGGTAAATCATACAAGTCGAGTCGCCACCGCACTTCTATTTATCCAAAGGAATGGTTAGAAAGCGAACAAAAACCTAAAAGTTTTATCGAATCAAAAACTAGTAAAAATGTCAGAGATCTGGGTAAGGGGGTTGGTTATGCAATGGGAAGGTGTTAGGCACCCAAAACATCCTAGGTACTCCTAGGGAGCCCTTTTCACATTTGTTGCAAAGGTTGTTGTTTTTTTTTTTAAAAATTTATTTGTGCAAACATGATTGAAGGGATGAGAAAAGCGTGTATGTTTATCTAATGTTCTACTTACTAAAAGAAGGGTCAAAAGAAAATGACTCGCACGGCTTCGCATCCACTGCATACGTATCTCATCTGAATCTGAGAATCAGAGTCTTCGTAGCTCGGCTACCTATGGATTAAAGAGGAGTGTGCTCGCTAAGACATCGCGTCTTATGCCTACGTATCTCATCTGGAATGAGAATCAGAGCGAAACGTAGTTCGACCACCTATGGGGTAAAGGTTGTATTTTGGGGTGAACGATGTTACTACGCAATCTACCCGATGCTCGACCTTTGGAGACTTACTCGCCTGTAGTAGAAGGAGATAACGTGTTCTTAGGAGAAGAAAAATCAATGAGTTTGGGGTTTTAGCGATGCTCATGCAAAAATGAAGTCCTAAATGAAGGAACCGCGCTACCTTAAATGACATGCCACGAGAGGCTATACGAAACCTAAGAAATCGGTAACATACGGGAAAAGTAAAGGGATCGAGAGATCTACCGTACGGATTAAGATCCGAAGTAACAACAATTAGGTAAATAAGAAACCCAAAAACTCTTCCAAGCTAAACACCATCAAAGAAAGCGAGTCAGTACAGGTAATCGGAATAGACCTCCAGGTGGTACCCCACAAATAAAGTGGAACACCAGGCAAGCCATCTCTGCAAGAGTCATATGACCCCTCACAAAACAAAACTGAACAAACAGGTTAGAGAAACAAGATAGGGTAATCAAGAGTTGCCCCCAAATCAAAATGTAACCACATGAATCATGCCATTAAAATTCACAAAAAGCTCACAAAAAGCAACCAAGGGTAGGAGGCCTAAACCTCTTGTCAAACACATGCATCAAAAGGGTAATTAAAAGCATAAAGTAATGGGAATAAGGAAAACCTGACTGGAGAGATCGAATGAAATTGAATTGCCCGGTTGGGTTTGCAAAACACTCTTATGGTTTATATGAGAGGGAATTGGTTCTTTTGCTGATAAGTTCCCTTCAGTCTCTGGAGGTTGCTCTGAACTCTGTTAGCTCTTCTCTCACTATCTTTTTCCATGCCAGGGTAATAGGAGTATAATTGAAATTTTGTTTCACTGAAACTCTGAATTTATAACCTGATTTTTGTGGACCTGTGGGCTCAAATGAGAGAGGCCCAAGTCCAAAAAATTTCTGTTATTTATTTATTTATTTATTATTATGTTTGTTTTCGTTTTTTTTTAAACACGTGGGCTTCGCCTAGCGAGCATGAAAGTTCAAGAAATTCCTCTGAGCGTAGGTGATTCTGGTGGCTTTTCTTGGGACTCGCTAGGCGACCCATTCTGCTCGCCTAGCGAGCATGACATCTCATGAACAAACTTTTGCTCCTTCAAGATTAACGTTTTGACTGACGAATAGACCCCATTTGAACCTCTTGGAAGTATCTCAAGCCATTCCCTTGTGTTGACTGATCATCTAAATAGAACCCACAAAGTGTCTTGGATGATACTCAAGCTTCAAACAAAAGATGTTAGTGACACATTTTTGTGCTTTTGGTTAGTAAACAAAAGTAAGAGAAACAATGATGTATAATTCAAGCATGCTTGGTGATCTCAAACCAATCACAAGGAGTCCCACCCAAAGGCAAAGGGAACCAAGATGCTAAAAATCCTTGAGGCAATGCAAATGCAATGTTATGATTCCATGAGGGATCTTAGGGTCAAAATTGGGGTCTTACACCTAGCATCAGGTTTGAAAGATAAATTTTCTTGAGTACGAGGTCACCTTCTCTGAACACATGAGACTTGACCTTCTAATCAAAAGCTTTCTTCATTCTCTGCTGATATAACTAACCATGAAACATGGCAGTCAATCTCTTCTCTTCAATCCAATTCGGATGGTCATATCTAGTATGGCACCATTCAGCTTCTGTCAACTTGGCTTCCATCGAAACACGCAATGACGGGATCTCAACCTCCACGAGGAGCACAACTTCCATACCATAAACAAGAGAGAAAGGGGTTGCCCCCTGTTGAAGTGTGGATGAATGTACGGTACCCATGCAAAGAAAATGGGAGCATTTCGTTGCAATCTTTGTATGTCACAACCATCTTCTAAATGATTTTCTTGATATTCTTGTTTGCAACTTCAACAACCCCATTCATCCTGGGTCTGTATGGAGAAGAATTATAATGCGCAATCTTGAAGTCTTTACAAAGAGCTTCCACCATGTTATTGTTCAAGTTTGATCCAGTATCAGTAATGATCTTACTTGGCACACCATACCGGCATATAATCTGATTCTTGATAAACCTTACAACAACATGCTTGGTTACATTCGCATATGATGCCGCTTCAATCCACTTTGTGAAGTAATCAATAGCTACCAGAATGAAACGATGTCAGTTTGAAGCTTTAGGCTCAATCATGCCAATCATATCAATTCCCCGCATGGAGAAGGGCCATGGAGAGGAAATGACATTCAATAGTATCGGAGGAACATGAATCTTATCTGCAAAAATTTGACACTTGTGGCATTTCTTCACAAACTTGCAACAAACAGATTCCATTGTCAGTCAATAGTAACCTGCTCTTAACATCTTTTTAGCCATAACGTGTCCATTGGAATGAGTACCAAAGGAACCTTCATGGACTTCAGTCATCAACAGGTCTTCTTCGTGTCTATCCATGCATCTGAGCAAAACCATATCAAAATTACTCTTATAAAGCACATCACCATTCAGGTAGAAGTTACCAACTAATCTTCTCAAAGTCTTCTTATCTTTCAAAGATTCCCCAGACGGGTAAATCTTACTTTGGAGGAAACATTTGATATCATAATACCACGGTTTTTCATCTCTGACTTCTTCAACAGTGATAACACTTAAGTTTACCGTATTTTCGACTCCGATTTCACATGCATTCCAGTTGTTTTATTGTGTTATTACTATGTTTTTCTTTGTTTTCAGGTTTTTACTTTAATCGGAGCCCCGATCGAAAAAAGGAGCGAAAAAGAGCTAAAAATCCTAAAATTCAGCATTTTGTACTTATGGCTTCCACCATGGCTGGCGCCATAGACCTGCCATGACGTGTCCAAGCTCGACCTCCCTCAACTGCCACGTTCCCCACTACTTCCACTAAGGCGCCTCAGATTGGCCTTGTGGCGGGCGTCATGGCCTTGTGGCGGGCGCCACAAGAGGAAAAGTTTTCCCTCCCATTTTCAAGTTGAAGGGCATCCTTGTCATTTCCATCTTTTTACTTGCTTATAAATAGAAACTCGAAATCACTTTTTCAATCATCCAAACTTAGAGTAGAGCAAGATCCAAACTTAGAACAGAGGCAAACTTAAAGCAACTTTGTTTCACTTAGGCATATATTTAGTATTTTAAAGTGGTAATCGCTTCGGATTGGGGTGTTACCACAATTGTGTAATCGAGTCTGTAATCGAGTTTGGAGCACTTTGGAAGGAAGTTAATCCTGCCACCATTTTCATTTCCTCTTTGCAATTTATTCAACCCTCCGATTGGAGCAAGTTTTTATTACTTGTCTTTATCTATTTATTTCCCGCACCCGCTTTACTTTATTTATTTCCCGCACTCGCTTTACTTTATTTATTTCCCGCTCGCTTTACTTTATTTATTTCCCGCACTCGCTTTACTTTTATTTACTTCCCGCACTCGCACTACTTTTATTTACTTTCCGCACTCGCACTACTTTTATTTATTTTCCGCACTCGCACTACTTTTATTTACTTTCCGCACTCGCACTACTTTTATTTATTTTCCGCACTCGCACTACTTTTATTTACTTTCCGCACTCGCACTACTTTTATTTCAATTCAAATGCACCTTTACTTTACCATGTCTAACTAAATTTATATGGTTAGAATGTAAGAATCGTAATTGAACCGATAATCCGTACAATTGTTCATAGAAACACTTAAGGGCTATTTTAACTTTCAACTTAAGTTTTTCCGCACTTAAATTCCATTGGGTAAGATCGAAATCCGTCCAACGTCTATTTAAACTTAATTGTTTTTAACTATTTCAAAAACAGCAAAAGCGCTTTGTTTAGTTCATTAGGAGTTTTTAACTTAAGAAGAAAAGAGATTTTAAAACTATTTTGGGACGCGTTTATAAGTTTAGAGTCTAGTTCGTGAGAACCTCTTTTGGTTAAGAAATCCAGGTTAAAATACTTTTCAACTTAGTCAAGATACTATATTTCTTAAAAAAGGTTTACTACTCTAACGCAATGCACGCCTTTTTATAAGTGACAATAAGAGGGTTTGATTAGGGAGTACAACTCGGTTCTGAATATGCGAAAGCGACAATTCCTATTAAATTAGTTCTTTTCAGAGTAGGAAACATTGTCCATAAGTAGTTCTATTAGCAAGTACTTGGATTATTAATTGATTATGTGAATTACATTCGACCCTGTCTTTATTAATTGAACTTTATTCAATACTTTACTTTTCATTACACACTCCAAAAACACCTATTTTGATTGCCTTTGATAAACACCATAACAACAGATAACGATAGATTGACATTTGGTCTCTGTGGATTCGACAATATTTTATATTACTCTGTCGCGTTCGTATACTTGAGAAAAGCACCGCATCAAGTTTTTGGCACCGTTGTCGGGGACCAATTTCGTCAAGTTTCATTTTCATGTTGTTATATCGTTTAGACTTAGGCTATTTCCCGCTGGTCAATGCGAAGAACTCGCAGCACCGGAAGTTTAAGCTTAGTATATCCTCTGGTGGAACCTGAACGTTACGCTCGCGCACGTTTATTCTTTCATAGAATTAAGAGAGCTATGGCCGAAGATCAAAACCAAATACCTCTTAAAGATTTCGCTCAACCATCAAATGAAGAACCTAGTTCTAGTATTGTAAACCCAACCATTCCAGCTAATCATTTTGAACTTAAACCATCCCTGTTGCAACTAGTGCAACAGAGACAATTCGCACCATCAAATGAAGACCATCCCTATTGAGAACCCAAACAAACATTTAAAAATATTTCT